>NC_058523.1:250224050-250525508 GCF_904849725.1 Hordeum vulgare subsp. vulgare | reverse complement strand
TCTTTCCTTATTACTTCTTATTACTTGCAACAATGAATAATGTCTATGTTGATTTATTCTCAACAAGTTTCAATCATCATACGTGTCATAAGTGAAGTTATCACTTTCCATAAGATCGTCTCATGATCTTTCATGCTATCGTTCTTTTCATTCTTTTGATCATGGCACAAAGCGAAGCCCTTAACTAAGACACTCTTTATTATATAGCTCGTAAGCTCGAATACATCGGGGGAGAGAATAAAGCAAAAGACTCAAACTAAAAACTAAAGACTTATTCCTCGAAAAGAAGAAATAAAAATTGAAAAGGAAAGAACTAAAACAAAGGTAAAAGCAAAAGATATAAAGGTGATACGATACCAGGGCAACTCCCCCAAGCTTGGCAGAAGCCAAGGCGATTGCCCATACCAATGCTTACTTGTCTTCCTTTGGTGGTGATGGTGGTGTTGTTGTCGCCTTTCATTCCAAGAGAGCTATCAATCTTTGATTTATACCTTTGAGATCTATGACATGGTTTTCCATCAAAACAACTTCACGAGAAAGAGAAATATTGCGAGCACGAGTTGTTTCGCAAAACCTCAAGAGTTAAATCAAGGATGGAGACAGCACGTGGAGGAAGGGTTGGAGAAAATCTACTCCTTCAACGTCTTGAATGTTGAACATAGGTTGAACTTCCTCCCTAGCTTCGGTTTTCTCCTTAACTTGGTCCCTGGCTTCCTTGACTTCTACTCTTTTTAGATCAGCATCTACTTCCTCATGAACTTGGTGAAGATCATTCTCCCCAAAAGATTCCTGAGACATCTTTGCTCTAAATCTGTGTCAGACAACAAGCTCGAAACAAAAACAGAGGAAAACTGCGTGATACGAAGATCAAAACCTTCGGGAAACTATATATAGATTTTTTCTGGGCCAGAAGGAGTCCTCTGCAAGAAAACGGAGTCCGGGAGGCACACCAGGTGCCCACAAGCTTGCCCACGGCCACCAGGGGGGTGGTGGTGGAGTGGACCCTTGTGGCTTCCTTGTTTGCTCTCGGGACTGCTTTTTATTTTTCTAATTTTCCAAAAATTCCAAAACTGAGGAAATTTCCTATTGGAAAAGTATCGGAGTCCAATTTCTTGCCGAAACAGATACATCTTCGTTTTCAAGGTGTGAAACAGGATGATAACCATCCCTTATGTACTCTTCTGGAGTTATGACATTGATGATATTGGTCTCAACATTTGTGGGAGTACCAGAGATGTAATAATTGATTCTTTGCCCATTTACCACTCTAGGAAAATTTCCTTCCGTGTTATTGATTTTTATGGCACCGGAATGATATACATCCTCGACAACATCCCAAAAGTAGTGTCTCAAATCAAAGGAGAATTTACTACTTCCTTATAAAGGTGAAGATCATCCCAAAAGTAGTGTCTCAAATCAACGAAGAATTTCTTCTTTTGTTGATAGGTGAAAGTGGGTGGTATGTATTTGGCTACGACATAGTTTGCATAATCGGCATACCGTGGTGCACTAAGTGAAGTGCGGATGACATTTAATTGCTTATCAGGAAAGCTATCATCAATAGGTAGTGGGTCATCAAGGACATTCTCTAGCCTAGACAAGTTATCTGCTAGTGGGTTATCAGCACCCTTTCGGTCAACGACGTGCAAATCAAATTCCTCTAGCAGGAGAATCCATCTGATCAGCCTAGGCTTAGAGTCCTTCTTCTCCATAATGTACTTAATAGCAGCATGATCAGAGTGAATAGTGACTTTGGAGTCAACTATGTAAGATCTGAACTTTTCACATGCAAACACGACTGCTAAAAATTCCTTCTCCGTAGTGGCATAGTTTCTTTGGTCACTGTCTAGAGTTTTACTAGCATAGTGAATGACATTCAACTTCTTGTCAACTCTTTGTCCTAGAACAGCACCAACAGCATAATCACTAGCATCACACATGATTTCAAAGGGCAAGTTCCAGTCAGGTGGTTGAACGATACGTGCGGTTATCAAAGCCTTCTTAAGTATTTCGAAAGATTCCTCACAATCCTCATCAAAAACAAAAGGAACATCCTTCTGCAAGAGGTTGGTAAGAGGCCTAGAAATCTTAGAGAAGTCTTTAATGAACCTTCTATAGAAACCAGCATGACCTAGGAAACTTCGTATACCTCTGATGTCTGTGGGGCAAGGCATTTTCTCAATTGCATCAACCTTAGCCTTATCAACTTCAATGCCTCTTTCAGAGATTTTGTGTCCTAAGACGATACGTTCATTAACCATAAAGTGACACTTCTCCCAATTCAAGACGAGGTTCGTTTCTTCGCATCTCTGTAAGATTCGATCAAGGTTGCTGAGGCAATCATCAAAGGAAGACCCGTAAACGGAGAAGTCATCCATGAAAACCTCGACAATCTTTTCAAAAAAGTCAGAGAATATAGCCATCATACATCTTTGGAAGGTGGCAGGTGCATTACATAAGCCAAAAGGCATACGTCTATAGGCAAAGGTACCGAAAGGGCAGGTGAAAGTGGTTTTCTCTTGATCATATTGTGCAACAGGTATTTGCGAGAAACCTGAATAACCGTCTTGAAAGCAGTAGTGTGTGTGCTTTGATAGCCTTTCTAGCATTTGGTCGATGAACGACAAAGGATAATGATCTTTCCTGGTTGCCTTGTTCAGTTTCCGGAAGTCTATCACCATTCTATAGCCGGTAATAATCCTTTGTGGGATTAGTTTATCCTTATCATTAGGAACGACGGTGATACCTCCCATCTTAGGTACGCAATGTACTGGACTTACCCAATCACTATGAGCAACAGGATAGATGATTCCTACTTCCAGAAGCTTTAATATTTCTTTTCTAACGACCTCTTTTATCTTAGGATTTAATCTCCTTTGATGATCAGCAACTGGTTTAAAGTCGGGATCGATTTTAATCCTGTGCTGACATAGAGTAGGACTAATACCCTTAAGATCATCAAGAGTATATCCAATAGCAGCGCAGTGCTTCCTCAGAGTTTTTAGTAACTTCTTCTCTTCGCGCTCTGAGAGGAGAGCACTAATAATGACAGGATATATCTCCTTCTCATCGAGATAGGCATACTTAAGAGTATCAGGCAACTGTTTAAGCTCGAACACAGGATCACCCTTTGGTGGGGAGGATCCCCAAGCAGTTCAACAGGCAGATTATTCTTGAGAATAGGATGTTGTTCTAAGACAATTCTATCTGCATATGCATATCATTTTCATGCTCAAGCAGATATTGCTCTGAAGGATCCGTAGGAGGTACGGCAATAGAGGCAAGAGCAATGATTTCATCTCTACCAGACGACTCTCTTTCATGGGTTTGTCTTCCAAACTTGGAGAAGTTAAATTCATGAGACACACCCTCGAAACTTACTGTGACGGTCTACTTAATGCAATCAATGTGAGCATTGACAGTGTTGAGAAAGGGTCCACCCAATATGATGGGACAAAAGCTATCTTGTGTAGTACCAAGGACGAGGAAATCAGTAGGATACTTCGTCTTACCACACAGGACTTCTACGTCTCTCACAATTCCCAGAGGGCAGATAGTGTCTCTATTAGCTAGCGTAATAGTGACATCAATGGGTTCTAACTCAGCAGGTGCAATCTCATCTTTGATTACATCATATAGAGAACGGGGTATTGCACTAACACTAGCTCCCATATCACATAAACCATGGTAGCAGTGATATCCTATCTTAACAGAAACAACGTGCATGCCAACTACAGGTCCATGCTTGTCTTTCACGTGAGGTTCAGCAATACTAGCGAAGTCCTCACAGAATTTAATAACATGCCCGTCTATGTCTTCGGCTAAGAGATCTTTGATAATAGCAACACTAGGTTCAACTCTAATCTCCTCAGGGGGTAAAAGTGGTCTAATGTAACACCTACATATCACAGTTGGAGCTTTAGAATAATCCTTCATCCTAGCAGGGTATGGTGGTTTCTCTGTGTAAGCACAAGGAACAACAGGATCACTAAAATCTATGATTTTCTCCTCAACTAGATTGGTTTTGGCTATGTTGCTTTTTACAGCAGGATGATATTTGAACCACTTCTCTTTGGGAAGATCAACATGAGGAGCAAAAGATTTAACGCAATCAAACTAGAAATTCATATATACCTGACTCCTTACCTTCCTCCAGCTCCCAATCTTCAGAGTTGCGTTTCATTCTCTCCAATAAATTCCACTTGTGATCAATATCCTTCTTCATAAAAGAACCGGCACAAGAAGTGTCGAGCATGGTACGATCTTCATGAGAAAGCCGAGCATAAAAGTTTTGAGTGATGAATTCTCTCGAGAGCTCATGATTGGGGCATGAATATAGCATTGATTTAAGCCTCCCCCAAGCTTGAGCTATGCTTTCCCTCTCACGAGGCCAAAAGTTATAAATAAAGTTCCGATCACGATGTACTAAATGCATAAGATATAACTTTTGATGAAATTCCAATTTCAACCGATTGTAGCCCCATGATCCAGCATCATCACATAGCCTATACCATGACAACGCCTTATCCTTAAAAGATAAATGAAATAATTTCTTCTTTACCTCATCCTCGAGCAAACCTGCAAGCTTAAATAAACCACAAACTTCATCTACATAGATTAGATGAAAGTCTAGATGTGAAGATCCATCTCCTGTAAAAGGATTACCCAGCAGTTTCTCAAGCATACCCAAAGGAATTTCATAAAAGATATTTTCAGTAGGTACCTCAGGTTGAGGAGCAACTCCTCATGCTTCCGTTCGTGGTGAAGATACCCCGAACAAACTCTTCGAAGGATGAGTTTCTATAGTGACAAGTGACAATAAATTTCAGCATAGTATATAAATGTTTCCTTACCAATTTCCACTTACCAAAGGCGCTTCACTCCCCGGCAACGGCGCCAGAAAAGAGTCTTGATGACACACAAGTATAGGGGATTAATCGTAATCCTTTCGATAAGTAAGAGTGTCGAACCCAACGAGGAGCACAAGGCTGTGATAAACGGATTTCAGCAAGGTAATAACTGCAAGCACTGAAAGTAGGGGTAAGAAGTGATTGTGTAGCGAGGTGAAACGTAGCGAGCAAAAAGTAACAAGTAACACGTAGTAGCAATGGTGCAGCAAGTCGCCCAATCCCTTTTGTAGCAAGGGACAAGCCTGAACAAAGTCTTATAGGAGGAAAAACGCTCCCGAGGACACACGGGAATTTTTGTCATGCTAGTTTCATCATATTCATGTGATTCACGTTCGTTACTTTGATAGTTTGATATGTGGGTGGACCGGCTCTTGGGTACTGCCCTTACTTGGACAAGCATCCCACTTATGATTAACCTCTCTCGCAAGCATTCACAACTACAGAAGAAGAATTAAGACAAAGTCTAACCATAACATTTAACTAGTGTATCCAAATCAGCCCCTCACGAAGAAACGCATAGACTGGGGTTTAAGCTTCTGTCACTCTAGCAACCCATCACCTACTTACTACTTCCCAATACCTTCCTCTAGGCCCAAATATGGTGAAGTGTTATGTAGTCGACATTCACATAACACCACTAGAGGAAAAACAACATACAACATATCAAAATAACGAACGAATATCCAATTCACATGACTATTATTAACATGACTTATCCCATGTCCTTAGGAAAAAAAGTAACTACTGACAAGACATAATCATAATCATGACCAGAGGTGTAATGAATAGCATCAAGGATCTGAACATAAACTCTTCCACCAAGTAATCCAACTAGCATCAACTACAAAGAGTAATCAACACTACTAGCAACCTTACAAGTACCAATCGGAGTTGCGAGACGGAGATTGGTTACTAGAGATGAACTAGGGATTGGAGAGGAGATGGTGCTGATGAAGATGTTGATGAAGATGCCTCCCCTCCGACGAGAGGAGTGTTGGTGATGACGATGGCGACGATTCCCCCCTCTCGGAGGGAAAGTTCCCCCGCAGGATCGTCCTGCCGGAGCTCTAGATTGGATATGCTCAAGTTCCGCCTCGTGGCGGCGGCGAAACCACGGAAAAGCTCCCGATTGATTTTGTTTCAAACCAGGACACTTCATATAGCGAAAGAGGGGGGCTAGTGAGCCTTCAGGCAGCCCACAAGCCTGCCCTGCGCCACTAGGGGGGTGGTGGCGGTGGGCAAGCTTGTGGGGCCCTGGTGGCCCCCCTCCGGTAGTTCTTTCGCCAAATATTTTTAATATATTCCAGAAAAAATCAATGTAAATTTTTAGGGCATTTGGAGATGTGCAGAATAGTGGACTAGGATTTGCTCCTTTTCCAGTCCAGAATTCCATCTGTCTGAATTCTCCCTCTTCAAATAATGCTTGCAAAATAAGAGAGAAAGGCATAAATATGGTACCACAACTAATATAACAGCCCAAGAAGCAATAAATATCAACATGAAAGCATGATGGAAAATGGACGTATCACCCACCTCTTGGTAGCCGTCGACAAATTCACGTCTATCAAGATCATCATGGACATCTCTGTTCGATATGGCGTCCCCCACAACATCATCACCGACAACGGCACTAACTTTGCCAAAGGTGCTCTGGCGCTCTACTGCTCCAAGGTAGGCATCCGGCTCGACTTGGCGTCAGTGGCATGCTACTGCAACAAAAGACCTTCCAACGGTGCCATAAACAAGCGTGTTGACGGGAGACTATTCTGGTCTTGATACTCCTCAGCAACGGCACGAGGAATCCTTCTGTTACGGCTACGCCTTTAGGGACTTCCTTCGAAAATATGAAAAGGATTCCCCCGTGGCCTTGGAACCTTGCGTTGGTGTTCCCTCGAAAGCGGAATGGCTGATGTAGCACAGCGGCCGTAAGTATTTCCCTCAGTTTCAAGAACCAAGGTATCGATCCAGTGAAGGATTGTCACTAGTACCTGCACAAACACAAAGAACTTGCACCCAACGCTATGAAGGGGTTGTCAATCCCTTATAGATTGTTTGCCAAGTGAGAAGTGAAAGCAAAAAGAAACAAAGCAAAGTAAAAGCAAAAGTGGAAATGATGGTTGTGGCCCGGGGGCCGTAGTGTTCACTAGTGGCTTCTCTCATGAAACCAAGTAGACGGTGGGTGAACGAATTACTGTCGAGCAATTGATAGAACCACGCAAAGTCGTGACGTTATCTAAGGCAATGATTATATCTATAGGCATCACGTCCAAAACAAGTAGACCGAACTTTCTGCATCTACTATTATTACTCCACACGTTGACCGCTATCCAGCATGCATCTAGTGTATTAAGTTCATGAGAACAGAGTAACGACTTAATCAAGATGACATGATGTAGATGGACAATCTCATATCTACGATAAAAGCCCATCTTGTTACCCTTGATGGCAACAACATGATGCGTGCCTTCCTGCCCCTTCTGTCACTCGCAAAGGTCACCACACGGTATGAACCCAAAACCAAGCACTTCTCCCATTGCAAGAATCATAGATCTAGTTGGCCAAACAAAACCCAAGACTCAAAGAGACTTACAAGTTTATCAAATCATGCATATAAGAAATCAGCAAAGACTCAAATATAATTCATAGATAATCTGATCACAAATCCACAATTCATCGGATCTCGACAAACACACCACCAAAGAGGATTACGTCGGATAAATCTCCATGAAGATCATGGAGAACTTTGTATTGAAGATCCAAGAGAGAGACGAAGCCATCTAGCTACTAACTATGGACCCGTAGGTCTGAAGTGAACTACTCACGAGTCATTGGGGGGCGATGATGTTCATGTAGAAGCCCTCCAACTCCAAAGTCCCCTCTGGCAGGGCACCGAGAAGGGTCTTCGGATGAGATCTCGCGGAAATGGAAGCTTACGGCGGCGGAAAAGTGTTTTCGTGGATTCCCCTATTTTTTCTGGATTTTAGGGAATATATAGGTGAAGGAGCTAGGTCAGGGGGGCTGCAGGGAGGCCGCAAGCCTGGTAGCCGTCGTCCCCCTCTGGTGGCGGCTACAGGGCTTGTGGGCCCCCGGTGGCTCTTTCTGGAAAAATTTATTTCCGGGATTTTATTACGTTTGGACTCCGTTCCAAACTCAGATCTGAAAACAGTCAAAAACACAGAAAAAACAGGAATTGACACTTCGCACTGAATTAATAAGTTAGTCCCAAAAAGATATAAAAGGTACATAAAACATCCAAAGTTGACAAGATAACAACATGAAACAATCAAAAATTACAGATACGTTTGAGACGTATCATGGCACATCCCCAGTCCAACAGCCAGGCGGAGAGGGCCAACAGCCTGATCTTGGCAAGCATCAAGCCAAGACTGGTGGCACCACTTGTTAGGACAGCCGGCTGCTGGATCGAAGAATTGCCAGCTGTACTATTGAGCCTTTGCACCACGCCCAACCGGTCGACCGTCTTCACTCCGTTCTTCCTTGTATACGGGTCCGAGGCCATTATCCCTTGTATACGGATATCGAGTTTTACTCGCCTCGGGTCACCCTGTACACGGAAACGGAGGCGAAGGAGGCAAGAGAAGACGGTGTGGACCTCATCGAAGAAGCAAGCGACTTGGCCATGAGCCGGACGGCCATCTATCAACAAAAGTTGAGATACTACCACAGCAAGAAGATCAAGCCTCTCTCTTTCAGATAGGGAAACTTGGTACTCAGAATAATCCAGCGCAGCGCCGGCCAGCACAAGTTCTCATCCCCATGGGAGGGACCCTTCATCATCAGTAGGGCATAGCACAACAACACATACTACTTGATCGATGCCAAAAAGCCAAGGAAGCGCAAGAGGGACGACTCCGGCCAGGAGATGGAACGTCCATGGAACGAGGCGTTGCTTCGCCCGTTCTACTGCTCAAAGGCAAGTATCAAACATGGAAAGAGCATGCACATATGTGATAGAAAGAGCATACCTTATGCTTCTTTTTAAATTCATATCCAGAGTGCTCACTCTGCGGTGCCCCCTGCTGGCTCTAGTAAGCTCGGGGGCTCGCTAGCCTCCCGGATGCCTTCCTTACGTTGTAGAAAAACACATAGTGTACGCCGGACCGATCCCTGGTCACCTCTTAACAGCTACAGACCGGCTCCCGGCTGTCTGGCTAACTAGGCGACACCAGGTAAGGCCGGATGCATGCAAAGTTCGACTACAAAAAGGCTGCCGGCTCAGGTTGGCTCGATCTATTTTACGATCTCATTCAAGCATGCCTCTGCTGTTTTACGTCTAAATCTTTAAGTCTTGATGGCTTCGAAAAATCTAAGTCTTGTATTCTCAAGGCCAGAAACCTCGACCCAGTCACAGACCGGCTCCCGGCTAGCGGGCTGGCGGGTGGAAACTTGGGGGTACAGGAATTAGAGAAAAAGGAGTCAAACAGGAATCAAAAGATAAAAAGATAAAAAACAACATGCATGGCAATACGAATATAATGCGGAATCCATACATTCAAAATGCATTGGCCCACGGCCGAGGTTCATTACACCCCCTAGTGGTTGGAACTTTTGAACTGACAAAATAATTTCAAACAACAAAAACAGGACACCGGCTACGGGACTGCGGCCTCATCGGTCGTCCCGGCTCCTGCTCCTGAAGTGGTGGCTTCACCATCGCCGGCTAATCCCGAGGCGGTTGCGCCGTCTCCTCCGTGAGGGCTCCCAGCTCCGTACACACCGAAGTCGGTGTACGCGCACACCGCTGGAGGCAGCAACATTATCCACCTCGTGGGCCGTCTCGTCGGAGCTGCCATCGGCGTCATAGGGCTGAAGGCCGTGTAGATCTTCAGGGATCACGTGCAGCGCCTCCTCCACAGCCCGCAGCTCCGCCTCCGAGCCGTCGTGCTAAGCAACGAGCTTGCCCAAGTCCAGGTTTCGGTACCAGGACTTGGCCAAGCGCATGGCCATGTAGGATCCAGCGCGCGCAGCCGAAGCGTGCCAGGTGTCAAGTCGATCCTCGCCAGATGCAAGCCAGCGGGTGAGCCGGCTCATCGACGCCGGTTCAACTCCATCAGGCCACAGGGCCGCCACCATCGACGGGCCTACGATGTGGAGCCGAGCCACAGACTCGCCCAGGAGGCGCAGGCGGGCTCTGAGGCCCACTCCAATCTCCTCCACGCTCCAGCCGGAGGTAGCATCTACCTCCTGCCCATCCGCGCGGCGCTCCTCACGGCTCACCTCGACGACCGTGTCCGCTGTGCCCTGTTTCTCAGGAAAGAGGCCTGGGATAGGGAAAGGGGTGCAAAGACGAGTAAGAAGAGGAGGCGGCCAAGAAAGTTCAAGACGAAACAAAAATAAGACT
This sequence comes from Hordeum vulgare subsp. vulgare, assembly GCF_904849725.1. NCBI lineage: Eukaryota > Viridiplantae > Streptophyta > Magnoliopsida > Poales > Poaceae > Hordeum > Hordeum vulgare. The sequence goes on along the minus strand of NC_058523.1, from coordinate 250,515,236 downwards.
CACGATTGAAGTCGTCGTCGGTCTCATGGGCGCTTTCCACGACCTCGAGCTCCGGCACCTTGCTGGCTTGAGTAAGGCGGGCAACTTCTTCCTGGAGGGTCGCCGAGTCCAGGGCCTTGGCCAGCTGCGTCTGCTTCTCGACAAGGGCCTCCTCCTTCTCCCTCAAGGCGACGTCCTTGAGCTTAATCTCCCCGAGATGAAACGACGCTAGACATTCCACGTTCGCACAATGGGAGGCGTCCTTCTCCTGTAGAGAGGCGTGCAACTGCTCCAGCTCGGCCCGGCTGGCCGCCTCGAGCTCCTTCTTCTCCGCCTGGAGAAGAGCCAGCTGCTCCTGGAGCCGGCCGTCCGTCTCACGCAGGGCGTCTCGCTCCACGGCAACTTCGCATAGCCGGGCTTGGAGCTCGGCGATCTGGCCATCAGCTGCCTGGTGCTGAGCCCGCAGCTCGTTATAGGCATGCACCTGGGCATCATAAAGATCATGCAAAGCAAGGAAACAAGCATAAGTAAGATTCGGCCTGGTTAAGTCATAACCAGCCCGATTCTCGGGCGCTAGACCTAGTGGGTGCGCTAGCGCACCCCCACTAAAGAAGCAAAGCAAGAAAAGAGATTCGACCCGACCGATGCTCGGCCGACCCGATACTCGGGGGCTACACCCAGTGGGTGCGCTGGCACGTCCCCACTGATGCAAGAAGAAGAAAAAGAAAAAATCAAAGACCAAGATGAGACACTTACCCGGGTGCGCTCCTGCAGCCGCTCGCCAAGACTTCATCTGCCGGCGCCCGGCTCGGGCACCAGCTGCCGGCGCAGCCGGGCCATGGTGGGGGACGACGATGGCGCCGGCTCCAAGTGCTGGCGCGGCGGCCGACTCCACTGATGTCCCGGCCGGCGCCGCTTCCTCAGCAGGAGTTGGATGGGCCGCGTCCGGCACATCCATGGTCACCCCTGGCGCATCAGGGGCCACGTCTGGCGCATCTAGGATCAGTTCCGGTGCATTGGGCGCCGCCTCGGCCCTAGGGGAGTTAGGGATCACCTCTAGGTCCACCGGTGTAGAGGCGTCCATCTCGGAGGTCTCAGCCTCCTCAGCCCTTGGGGCGCGCCTCGGGGCCGCCTCGCTAGCTAGCTCCTCCATGCAAGCATGCGCGGAGGGGTCATGTCTAGCCTTTGTACACTTCTCCACCGGCTTCTTGGCTCGGCTCGGGCGAGACTGGCCGTCGGCCGTCTTCCGCGCGACCGTGTCCGACCGGCGCTTAGACTGCTCCTCAAGCTCCCTCTGGGCAGTGTCAGCCGTTGCCCAGCCGGCCCGCTCGGCTGCAGAGGCGGTGTCTTCCACCTCCCTGCCGAGCGACATTCTTAAGGAACAAAGCTTCCCACAAGACAAATGAACAAAAGGGGGAGGAACCCTTACCGTGCAACGATGGGCACCTGCCTCCTGCCGGCACCACGACGCTTCTTGGCACCGCCTGCGTGTGCTCCGGCTGGAGGACCCGTTGTCGGGCGCTTAGGAGCCATCCTAGAAGCTGTGCCACCCTTGCCCTTTGACGCCGTCCGCGCGTCAGAGGCGGGCTGGTGACCTCCTCCACCCCGTCGGAATCTTCCTCGTAGGCTGCATGAGATAGGAATATGGGGGCTCGTCATGATCCGTCCAATCTACGACGGAGGGCCGGAGATGCTCACCAGACGGCTCCGTTCCCTCCGACTCCAGCGCGTTCTCCGAGCCTTCAGAGGAGGCTGAGCGGGACTCGATTGCGCCATCGTGCTTGATCTCCGAGGCGTCGGACGCCACCACATCAGGGGCAGGCGGGCGGAGTGCTGTCTACAGCTTCTCGAACATCTGCGCAAAGGATTCGACAGCTGGCTCAGCGAGACGGTCAGTCGCGAGACAAACAGCAAAGAACAAAAAAGAACAACTACCACCGGACATGGACGTGACCTGTTGTAGGGGATCATCCCCCATGACCAGTTCCCACTGTCATCCATGCGGGCGGTGGAAATCAGGTTCACCCCTCGCGCCACTGCGCCAGGGGTCAATCTCTTGGTTGATGTCCTGTAGGGGTCATGCCGGCCGCTCATCTGGCAGACCAGATGGGGCCGCCTCTGCAGCGGCAGGATCCTGTGAGTCATCATGGTGGTGAGCAGGTCGCGGCCAAGAAGGCCGTCGTTCTCCAGAATCTCGAGGTGGGCACCAATGTGCGCCACCTCGGGAAACGGCTTCGGGAACTTTGCCGCCCAGTTCAACTTCGTCGGAGGATTGACGTTGAACGGGGGCATGTTGAGGGCGTCCCGAGAAGGGTCGGCGTTCTTCACGTAGAAGAAGCCCTTCTGCCACTGCTTGATGGACTCCTGCAATGGCAGCTAGGGGAAGCCAGACTTCGAACGATGATGCACCAGTGCGGCTCCGCACGGCGTCATCGAGCGCGGTCCGGCGAGCTTCTCCAGCTCGGCCTTCTTCATCGCTATGGACTACTGCCTGAACAAGAACAAGCTTCGCCAGAGGTCGAGGCGGGGCTCGATCCCCAGGAAGCCCTCGCACAAGACCACGAAGGCCGACAGCTGCAAGATGGCGTTCGGCACTAGGTGATGCGACTGCAGGCCGAAGAAGTGGAGCCACTCGGAGAAGAAGGAGCTCGTCGGGAGCCCGAAGCCACTGTAGAAATGCTCGTTGAAAATGATGACCTCTCCTGTAGCGGGCGTTGGGGCGGTCTCGGCGCCAAGGATTCGCAAGAGCCGGTGATGGCGAAGTGCCTCGGTATGGCCTTCGCAGATCTCACTCCCAAGCCAAGCTCCCTACGACGAGGTCTTCTTCGAGGATGAGCCACCGACCATGGCTGGGGGTGGCTAGATCTCGATAGGGCTGGTGTCTCAACGGCGACGGAGATGACGAAGAAGAAGAGGACGGGTTCTTTATCTTTGGGCTCAGGGAGGAAGAGGGCGTCGATGCGGGCCGAGAAGTGGGCGAATGGCCTCCTCGGAACCCCGCATCCCATTTAAACCCCACGAAGCGTCATGGGGAGGGTTTGCGGTGCGCGCGGGCCCCCACTAACCCCGTGCATTACGGGCGGTAGCGCTTCCCTAAGCCCAACAATCGCGGAGTAAATCCATAAAGGATCTTCTGCAGAGAGGCCGAGGGGGCGTCCTGGCGGGACCCTGGGCCCAGGCCCGGTCCCATAACCAGTAATCACCATCATTACGTCAGGCTGGGCCTGGCACATGGCGCAATCTGATCGATCTACGACGAAGCCGAGGCGTCGCTTCGAAGCCAGCCGGATTCGGAGCTGGCGTCCGCTGCCGCGGATCGCTGTTGGAATATCAAGACAAAATATCAAGCCGGCGAGGCCGCCCGTCCGCAGACGGCGGGCCTCTGCTGCTTCGGGGACTATTATGAGGGGGATAACCCCGGGGTCGGCTCACCGAGCTTGCTCCTTCATTTCCTGCCCAAAGGGGATGACCAAGTACATTTTCCCAAGGCCCAAATCCTCTGGCTTGCTAGGCAGCACCTGCTGGCTGGAGGACGAGGCGGCCAACTCTCTGGCCGGCCAGGCAACCCTTCCGGCTAGAGGCGACATGGCTACCTCTTCCTGACCATCTTGGCCAAACCAGCCGGGTAGGAACGAGGTGGCCGTGCCTAAGCCGGCTAGCCAAGCAGGCTAGCCGGCCGGGGATCTCAAGTCACATCAGATCGTAGGTCATGATGAGACCCTACGATTAAAGGTAGCTACGCGTCAGCATAGGTACTGGAACGGGGTGCCCGACAGGTACGAGCGTCGGCGGCCATGCCGCTGACCTACCCCGGCTCTGATCCATCACCTAGCGTCGTGTCTGACCGTCAAATTCGCACTCCATTACTACAGTCGGCGCGGGGAACAGTTGAGGCGGTCGTACTATCTGTCCATGACGAATCTCGCTGGACGACGCCGGACGTACATCGCATGCTCAGCGTCAACCTTACGCGAGAGCTTCATTGGCCAGCCGGGTCCCACTCTTGTACCCTTTATCCATATTATAGACCGGTGGGATCTTCTAGAAAACCCCCCGGTCACCCTCCATGGAGAGGGTCGATCGAACAACACTTTACACCCACCAACCACATAGAGAGAGGCAGAGACGAGCCAGCTGCTCCCCTCTTTCTCTTCCGTCCATATACATCATACACTCCGGAGAACTAGGGGTCTTACCTCTACGGAGAGCCCTAAACCTGGGTACATCGTGCGTTCCATGCTTGTACCAACCTCGTCCCCAGCGCCCACCGTTGCCCCTTCGGTTCTCACCAACTTTAGCCTACCGATGGCATATGTTGTGAGTATTCACCAACAATGGTGATCATGGTGTCATGCCGGTGACAATGATGATCATGCCGTGCCCCAAAGATGGAGATCAAAGGAGCAAGATGATATTGGCCAGATCATATCACTATATGATTTGCATGTGATGTTTATCATGTTTTTCATCTTATTGCTTAGAACGATGGTAGCAAAGATAAGATGATCCCTCATTAAATTTCAAGATAAGTATTCCCCTAAGTGTGCACCGTTGCGACAGATCATTGTTTCGAAGCAACAGGTGATGATCGGGTCTGATAGATTCTAACGTTCGCATACAACGGGTGTAAGCCAGATTTACACACACGAAACACTTAGGTTGACTCGACGAGCCTAGCATGTACAGACATGGCCTCGTAATACAAGAGACCGAAAGGTCGAACATGAGTCATATGGATGATACAACCAACATGGAGATGCTCACCATTGATGACTAGTCCGTCTCACGTCATGAACGGACATGGGCTAGTCGATGTGGATCATGTATCACCTGGATTACTAGAGGGATGTCCATCTGAGTGAGAGTTCATTAAGTAATTTGATTAGACGAACTTCATTATCATGAACTTATTCTAAAATTGTCTTTACAAATATTGTAGATCCAATGGCCAATGCACATGTCCCACTGAATTTCAACGCGTTCCTAGAGAAAACCAAGCTGAAAGATGATGGAAGCAACTATGCGGACTGGGTCCGTAACTTGAGGCAAATCCTTGTTGCTTCCAAGAAGGCATATGTCCTTGATGCACCGCTAGGTGACCCTCCTGTTCCCGCGGCAGCCCTGGACGTTATGAATGCATGGCAGTCGCGTAGTGATGACTACTCTCTAGTTCAGTGCGGCATGCTTTATAGTTTAGAACCGGGGCTTCAAAGGCGTTTTGAGCCGTATGGAGCATATGATATGTTCCAAGCGCTGAAACTGGTTTTCCAAGCTGATGCCTAGATCAAGAGATATGAGGTCTTCGACAGTTTCTTCAACTGTAAGATGGAGGAGAATATTTCTGTCACTGAGCACATACTCAGAATGTCTGGGTTGCACAACCGTTTGTCTCAGCTGGGAGTTGAACTTCCAGATGGCGCGGTTATTGGCAAAATCCTCTAGTCGCTTAAACCTAGTTATAAGGGCTTTTTGATGAACTACAACATGCAAGGGATGGAGAATACGATTCCCAAGTTACATTCAATCCTAAAATCTGCGGAGGTGGAAATCAAGAAAGAACATCAAGTGTGGATGGTGAATAAGACCACCAGTTTCAGGAAAGCCAAGGGTAAAAAGAACTTCAGGAAGGACGGCAAAGCAGTTGCCGCGCGTAGTAAACCAGTTGCCGGGAAGAAGCCAAATAAAGGACCCAAGCCTGAGACTGAGTGCTATTATTGCATGGGAACCGGTCACTGGAAGCGGAACTGCCCCGAGTACTTACCGGATAAGAAGGCCAGCAACGTCAAAGGTATATATGATATACATGTTATTGATGTGTACCTTACCGGCGCTCGTAGTAGCTCCTGGTTATTTGATACCAGTGTTGTTGCTCACATTTGCAACTCAAAATAGGAACTGCGGAATAAGAGGAGGCTGGCAAAGGACGAGGTGACGATGCGCGTCGGGAATGGTTCCAAGATCGATGTGATCGCCGTTGGCACGCTACCTCTACATCTACCTTTGGGATTAGTTTTAAACCTTAATAATTGTTATTTAGTACCAGCTTTGAGCATGAACATTGTATTGGGATCTCCCTTGATGCGAGATGGCTACTCATTTAAATCTGAGAATAATGGTAGTTCCATTTATATAAGTGATATGTTTTATGGTCATGCCCTGCCGGTGAATGGTTTATTCTTGATGAATCTCGAACGTGATGTTACACATATTTATAGTGTGAGTACCAAAAGATGTAAGGTTGATAATGATAGTTCCACATACTTGTGGCACTGCCGCCTTGGTCATATCAGTGTCAAGATCATGAAGAAACTCCATACAGATGGACTTTTGGAGTCTCTTGATTTTGAATCATTTGACACATGCCAACCATGCCTCATGGGCAAGATGACCAAGACTCCGTTCTCCGGAAAAATGGAGCGAGCAACCAACTTGTTGGAAATAATACATACCGATGTATGCGGTCGAATGAGCGTTGAGGCTTGCGGTGGATATCGTTATGTTCTCACCCTCACTAATGACTTGAGCAGGTATGGGTATGTCTACTTAATGAAACACAAGTATGAAATATTTGAAAGGTTCAAGGAATTTTAGAGTGAGGTAGAGAATCAATGTGACAAGAAAATAAATTTCCTACGATGTGATCGTGGAGGAGAATATTTGAGTCACGAGTTTGGCACCAACTTAAGAAAATGTGGAATTGTTTCACAACTCATGCCGCCTGGCACACCTCAACGTAATAATGTACAAACGTCGTAGTCGCACTCGATTAGATATGGTAAGATCTATGATGTCTCTTACTGATTTACCGCTATCATTTTGGGGATATGCATTGGAAACTGCCGCATTCACTTTAAATAGGGCACCTTCTAAATCCGTTGAGACGACACCGTATGAATTATGGTTTGGCAAGAAACCTAAGCTGTCGTTTCAGAAAGTTTAGGATGCGATGCTTATGTGAAGAAACTTCAACCTGAGAAGCTCGAACCCAAAGCAAAAAAAATGTGTCTTCATAGGATACCCTAAGGATACTATTGGATATACCTTCTATTTTAGATCCTAAGGCAAAATCTTTGTTGCAAAGGACAGATCCTTTCTAGAGAAAGAGTTTCTCTTGAAATAAGTAAGTGGGAGGAAACTAGAACTTGATAAGGTAATTGTACCTCCTCTCGAACCGGAGAGTAGCACAACACAAGAAAATGTTTCCATGGTGCCTACACTGACTAGAGAGGAAGTTAATGATGATGATCATGAACCTTCAGATCAAGTTGATACTGAACCTCGAAGGTCCACAAGGACACGTTCCGCACCAGAGTGGTACGGCAACCCTGTCATGGAAATCATGTTGTTGGACAATAGTGAACCTTCGAACTGTGAAGAAGCAATGGCGGGGCCGGATTCCAACAAATGGATTAAAGCCATGAAATCCGACATAGGATCCATGTATGACAACAAAGTACGGATGTTGGTGGACTTTCCCGAGGATCAGCGAGCCATAGAAAATAAATGGATCTTTACGAAGAAGACTGACGAGGATGGTAATGTGACCATCTATAAGGCTCGACTTGTCGCTAAGGGTTATCGACAAGTTCAAGGAATTGACTCAGATGAGACTTTCTCACCCGTAGAAATGCTGAAGTCGGTTCGAACCATGTTAGCAGTTGCCGCATTTTATGATTTTGAGATCTGGCAAATGGACGTCAAAACTTCATTACTTAACGACTTTCTTATGGAAGAATTGTATATGATACACCCGGAAGGTTCTGTCGATCCTAAAAATGTCGACAAGGTATGCAAGCTCCAGCGCTCCATCTATGGGCTGGTGCAAGCATCTCGGAGTTGGAACATTCACTTTGATGAGGTGATGAAAGCGTTTGGGTTTATACAGACTTATGGAGAAGCATGTATTTACAAGAAAGTGAGTGGGCGCTCTGTAGCATTTCTCATATTATATGTTGATGACATATTGGTGATGGGAAATGATATATAACTTTTGGAAAGGCCTATTTGAATAAATGGTTTTCAATGAAGGACCTTGGATAAGCTGCTTACATATTAGGCATCAAGATCCATAGAGATAGATCGAGACACCTCATTGGTTATTCACCAAGCACATACCTTGACAAGATATTGAAGAAGTTCAATATGGATAAGGCCAAGAAGGGGTTCTTGCCTATATTACAAGGTGTGAGGTTGAGCAGAGCTCAACGCCCGACCACGCTAGAAGATAGAAAAAGATGAGTAACGTCCCCTATGCTTCAGCCATAGGCTCTATTATGTATACCATGTTGTGTACCAGACCTGATGTGAACCATGCCATAAGTTTGATAGTGAGGTACCAAAGTGATCCAGGAGTGGATCACTGGACATCGGTCAAGAATATCCTAAAGTACAGGAAAAGGATGAAAGATATGTTTCTCGTTCATGGAGGTGTCGCAGAGCTCGTCGTAAAAGGTTACGTTGATGCTAGCTTCGACAAAAATCCGGATGACTCCAAGTCACAAACCAGATACATGTATATTTTCAATGGTGGGGTAGTCAGCTGGTGCAGTTGCAAGAAAAGCGTCGTGGCGGCATCTACATGTGAAGTGGAGTACATAGCTGCTTCGGAAGCAGCACAAGAAGGAGTCTGGATGAAGGAGATCGTTACCGACCTAGAAGTGATTCCCTGTGCGTCGGGCCCGATGACTCTCTTGTGTGACAACAGTGGAGCTATTGTCATTGCCAAGGAGCCCAGGTTTGACAAGAAGACCAAGCACATCAAGCGCCGGTTCAACTCCATTCGTGGATACATACATGATGGAAATATAGATATTTGTAAAGTACATACGGATCTGAATGTTGCAGATCCATTGACTAAACCTCTTCCACAAGCGAAACATGATCATCACTAGAACTCTATGGGTGTTTAATTCATCACAATGTAACTACATTATTGACTCTAATGCAAGTGGGTGTCTGTTGGAAATATGCCCTAGAGGCAATAATAAAGTGGTTACTATTATATTTCCTTGTTCATGATAATTGTCTATTATTCATGCTATAATTTTACTAACCGGAAACCGTGATACATGTGTGAATACATAGACCACAACATATCCCTAGTGAGCCTCTAGTTTGCTAGCTCGTTTGCTAGAGCTTTTATAATGTAGTTTGTCTGCTAGAGATTTTAGAATGTCAAGTATAATTTCCTTAGACCATGAGATTGTGCAAACCCCGGATACCGTAGGCGTGCTATGGGTGTATCAAATGTCACAATGTAACTGGTTATTTTAAAGGTGTACTACAGGTGTCTCCGAAAGATCTCTGGGCCCACTCAGTAATGCATCATCATCATAAGCTCAATGTGGCTAAGGAGTTAGCCACTGGATGATGTGTTACAGAACGAGTAAAGAGACTTCCCCGTAACGAGATTGAACAAGGTATAGGGATATCAACGATCGAATCTCGGGCAAGTGTCATACCGGTAGACAAAGGGAATTGCATATGGGATTGATTGAATCCCCGATATCGTGGTTCATCTGAATAGATTATCATGGAACATGTGGGATCCAACATGGGTATCCAGATCCCGTTGTTGGTGATTGACCAGATAGGTGTCTCACTCATGTCTGCAATGGTTCCCGAACCCGTAGGGTCTACACAATTAAGGTTCGTTGACGCTAGAGTTGTAATGGGAATAGTGCATGGTTACCGAAGGATGTTCGAACACCCTGATGAGATCCCGGACGTCACGAGGAGCTCCGGAATGGTCTAGAGGTAAAGAGTTATATATAGGAAGTCGACTTTCGGTCACCGGAAAGGTTTCGTGGTATATCGGTATTGTACCAAGACACCGAAAGGGTATCGGAGGCTCACCGGGAGGGGCCACTAGCCCCGGAGTCCACAAGGGCCAAAATAAGGTGGGAGCCAGCCACCTAGGTGGGCTGGCTCGGTCGAACCAGGGCCCAAGAGCGCCAAGGGTTGGGAACCCTAGGGCGATGGCGGCTCACCTCCCAACTTGGGAGGCAAGCCACCTCAACCCTAGCACCCTCCCCCTCCTTCGCTGTTGCACCACCTAGGGGAAACCGTAGGGTGGTCAGCCCTCCTCCTCCTCTTCCTACTATATACACCCAAGGGTTTGGGGTTGCAAACACAGAAGTTTTCTTCCTCCATTGGCGCATCCCTGCTCTTCCTCCTCCTCCTCCGTAGCACTTGGCTAAGGCGTGCAGGAGTACCACGCACCTCCACTGTCACCATGTCGTCGTGCTGCTGGAGTTCTCCCTCAACTACTCCTCTCTCCTTGCTGGATCAAGGTGAAGGAGACATCACCGGGCTGCACGTGTGTGGAACGGGGAGGCGTCGTTGTTCGACGCTTGGAATGGAATCTTTCGTGCTGAATCGCTGCGAGTATGACTGCATCAACCGCGTTAATAGTAATGCTTCCGCTTAGCGATCTTCAAAGCTATGAAGATGCTCTACCCATTTCTCGTTGCTAAAATCTCCTAGATAGATCTGGGTGTGACGTAGGAATTTTTTTGAATTACTTCTATGTTCCCCAACAGGGTCCTTGCGCGCGTTGGAACGGGTTTCGAACCGCTTCTCGACCTGAACTTCGTTAGACGGTGAGGAATCTGCCTCTTCCCTACCCTCCTCCTTGCTCTCTTCCTTCTCCTCATCATCGCCTTCATCATCCTCGTCGCCCTCCGGGAGCTCGGTATACTGGTTTTCTGTGTCACTTTCCACATCTATAGGCGAGCTGTCAACCGCCGGTATGAAGCTAACCAGCCCTGTAAAAGCCTGCCGAATGAAAGAAGCAAAGTAACAAGTGGATGTTGAAACAACAAAGAAGTTCACTTGGTGCGGGTCCTCGATGACTCGCCTCATTCGGCTTATTGTCTGCCGCAAAAAGGTTTCACCTGCCTCAAGCCTCTGGGTTGTCACTCACTGGAGCAATGGTCGTGAGCTTATTCTCCACCGCCTCCTCTCCGAGATCCTCAGGATGGACTCGAGTCTGATCATCCTGCCCTTCATACTGCCACATTTGGTAGGCTCTAGCCTAAAGAGGTTGGATCCTACGCTGGAAGAAGACCTCCAAGAGGTGCATCCCGTTCAAGCCCTTTCAAATCAAAGACACCACCACTATCATCAAGATCTCTACGTGGGTCTTCTCCCCCATGGAGAGGGTCGAGGTAGGGCCGAGTGGATCCTATCAACCATGAAGGGAGGAATGCCTGACTGAACCTCGCCGAGTGGGACGTCTCGGCAATAAAACCAAGATTCCTGCTAGTTCTTCACTGAGTCTAGAAAACTTATCTAGAGAAAGCTACGTTTGTGCCTAAGCTGAATGCCTATGCCACCGCAAAGCTGCACTACATTGGTCTTTCCCCCTAAGGAGGAAGACTTCTTCACGGTCATCACTCGACACGTGAAGAAAGCACTTGTACAAGCCCCAATGCGAGTAACACCCAAGGAATTTCTCGCAAAAATACACAAATGCGGCCAGATACGAAACAACGGTGGGAGGCAGATGATGGAGCACATCCAACTTAGATTCTCTATCAGAATTTGTACCTTTGTGCATATGAACAAAAGTATCCCAAATTTCTTTTGAATTCTCAAGACGACTGACTTTGTTGAATTCTTTGGGGCATAGGTAGTTGAAGATGATGTCGCATGCTTGAGAATTAAGTTGCAACATCTTCAGTTAATCAGCTGTCATATCACGATCTGGCTCATGCCCTTCTACAAAGAAGTTACCTTGCACACCAACACGAATAACAACCCAAACATGAGGATTAAAGCCAAGAATATGAATTTTCATTTTATGCTTCGAACTAGCAAAATTAGTGCCATCGAAATATGGAACTCTATGATGATAATTTCCTCACTAGATGCCATACTCTCCTAGGATGTTAAACCAATGAAATGGAGATTAAAGCTCTCATACCACTTGTAGGATCGAATGTATGTCTAGAGGGGGGATAATTAGACTACTTGACAAGATAATTGTTTTTCCTTTTCCCATTTTTACTTGAGAGGCATCTACGGCAATTATAACAAGTCAAGTACACCCTACACATGCAATTCTAATAGTATAGCAGCGGAAAGTAAAACATGCAAGTGTAAATTAGAGGATTAAGGTAGGGAGATCAAATGCATGAGATTGACACGGCGATTTTTGGCATACTTCCGAAAGGTGGCGCTATCGTACATCCATGTTAGTGCAGACTTCAACCCACGGAGGGTAACGACTGCAAGAGTCCACGGAGGGCTCCACCCATGGAGGGTCCACAAAGAAGCGGCCTTGTCTATTCCACCACGGCTTCCATCCACGGAAGACTAGCCTTACTCACGGTAGATCTTCACGAATTAGTCGATCTCCTTGCCCTTACAAAGATGAAGTAGGAGGCTCCCATGCAGCACCTAACCAATCTAGGAGGGACCACCCTCCAAAAGGTAATAGATGTGGTAGATCAGTGAACCCCGTACTCTTGTGCTTCTAAAGATATTCTCCTCAACACAAATCACTCTCTCACAGAATATGCATGTTTAGGAGAGGTTTATTTGGTGGAAAGCAGTTTGGCCTGGCTAGATATCAAGTTTCAAATGATAGGATTGGAATATCTTGGTCTCAACACATGAGTAGGTGGTTCTCTCTCAGAAAATGGATCCGGCAATGAAGTGTATGTTCTGAGTGCTTCACCCAAGAATGAGAGGTGGGTTAAGGGTATATATAGGCAGCACCCGAAATCCAACCGTTACACACAAAAGGGCAAGGTGAGTGACACTAAAGTTGAGAACTCGGTGGTATCGACTATCACAAAGGTTGGAACTTTTGAATCTCGTTGAGACCGATATATGAAACTCGGTGGCACCGAAAAGGTTACTAACGGTCAGATGGCCAAACTCAGTGGCACCGATATCTTGGCAACAGAATGTTGGTCACACCGAACTTAGTAGGACCAACTTGGTTTCGGTTGCATCTATTTGGTGGGAATAGCAAGGGTTTCTGTCTGAGGTTAAACTCGATGGGTCCGATATGGAAATGTTGGTGACACCGAATTTGTGTATGTGGATCTTGAAAGAGTGGATATGTGGGAAAAATGACTGAGTGTTTTGTTGGCTAACTTTGAGCATTTGAGCAATCAGTTCAATTTACTACCTCACCCCCTTTTAATAGTATTGGATTTCCTATGGACTCAAAGTGATTTCTCACAAATATAAAATGAAGAGTCTTCTATCTTGAAACTTGAGCCAACATTGTTCCTTTCTTGCATCCAGGGGCATCTCCACATAAACCTTAAGCCAAAGCATCTTTTGAACTTTTTATGAAATATACTTGGAAAACATATTAGTCCAATGATGCATAAGTGGTGATCAATTATCAAAACCACCCTATGGAGCAATTGTGCTTTCATCAGGGTATCACCCCACTACTTCCACTACCCGCATCTCCGCCGAAACCGCTGCCCACTTCCGCGCTCCCTCGATTCAAAACAATCACGAAAAATCAGTCTCACCTCATATCCCGAATGGATCCCGTATCCACGGCGCGTGATGAGGTGAGCCGAATGATCTTTTCTCTTATCCCCCTGCGGGATCCGATCATTCGGGAAAGCAATAAAGATGACCCGATCGTCCTTCCCCCAATGCAAGTGGGGATTTGTTCCCGCTCGCCGATTTAGCACGCGGAGTTCCGAACTCTCGTACACCCAACTCATGGAATCTATCTTCCTGAAAGATAGTCCATCACCGCCGACTGCAGACATACCCGTATGACTGGACAGTCAGAATTTTTCACTCTTCAATCCCTGGAGGTTTGCCGAGAATCTGAATGACCCAAATCCGACTTAGAACCCAAGAATATCCAAGACATCGAAGGAAGTCCTTCACTCGGTCCGCAAAACCTGAACCAATTCGGGGGCTACTAATGGGCTTCTACATTAGGGGTAGGCCTACAGACTTGCTTCCTTAGTCCCACCTAGGACCCCTTATGGACATCAGTGTCCTTAAAGTCACCGTGGAAACCTCGACCTCACTCGGTTATGCAACCGTCACTCGGTCTTCCTAGAGTCACCTAAACCATCTCTGTTAGTCGGACGCATCCTGTCATTCAGACCACGGCAAGGAAAAGGCACCGAAGAGGTTGCAACGGCAAATGATTTAATCCATCACATGAAGTGAAGTGAAGAATCATGTTACCAGTAACGCCAAGGGTTAAAGTTGTCGTTTCTAGCAACTTCCCTCTTTATTAACATTAATTGCCTTGTAATGAAGTTTGGTCGATCATGGCAGATACTATATAAGCCACTCCCAGGGTCCACCTCGAGGGTTCAACACTTTGTAATATTTTGCACCCCCATAAGAAAACATGAGCCTCAGGGCTCGAGACGTTGGGCTATTACAACTTTCGAGTGGGGCCTGAACTCGTACATCGGAGTGCATACGCTGCACCTAGTTAGACTTCGCCCCTTCGTTCGTACCCCTAGGTACTATTGTCACGGTTATTCCCACGACACCCACCCTCAAGCATACGCTCAACAAGACCACTAGATAACAACCTCAAGATCCTAACAATCTATGAGACGTTTCCCTCTAAGAATCAGAGGAAGAGATCTCTTCAAGAACTCGACCAAATACACCAGGTGGCAACTACGAATTCATGAACAAACACACCCATCACCTTCGATGAGGAAGATCAGCCGAGAATGCGCTCCGGCTGAACATTTCTCGCCCTGGTCCTTGACCTCATAATAGATGGCTTCAGACTCCATAAGGTGCTAATGGACGGTGACAGTGGTGTCACACATTCTGTTTCCACCATTTCTTATGCTATGATTTTATAAAAAAAGACTAATGAAAACTTTTTGTGTGCCTGTGATGCTTGAATTGATTGCCAATTGCTTGTTTTCTTGCTTGGGTTGTAAATCACAAAATTCTCCTTCTTTCAAGACTCATCTTCTTTCTCCAAATCTTTGCCCAATGACCATACCATGTGTATAGGACCTAAAAGTAGTTTTACAAAATATTATTTTGAGCAAACATAATTTATTTAATTTAAGCTTTTAAACCCCCCTAAATTGAGGTTTGTACTACAAGCCCTCAAATTATGGAAGATGTTTTATCCCAAATATTTTATTTGGATCGTATTATCAAAAACACTTCCCAAAAACCCAAAATAATTATTTAAGAAGTTGTTTTCCAATATTGTTTAAATACCTTTTTCTCGGGACAGAAGTTTCCTTTTATAAGGGAAAATTATTTTTATGCTTCAAAAACATTTGAGAAAATTTAGGGAAACTGACTCGACATATATTTTCAATATATTAGAGTTTCATCACATGGTCATGTTCAAAGTATTGGACAAAACCCTTTAAAACCTTTCCTGCCTATTTCAAGTATTTCAAATTTTTCTATAAGAAATATTCTCAAATAATTCCGGGAAAATTCTAGGAAGTTACACATGATTTGTGTAATGATCATGCCAGGTTTCATCTCAATCTGAATTGTTTCGATTCACCAAAATATTCCAAAATCCTCTATGTCGAGAACCAAATTTGAGCAACTCTACATTTCCAAGATTACCCAATTGATCCCAAACTTTGTGGGCATGATATAATAACAAAATAATGCTACCACACCAAGTTGTGCATTAGGGGAATAGTTTTGCATGACTATATCTACAGAAACCCATTTCTACACATTTTTAGGGTTTACAAAGTCTACATTGGAAACTTTGTCTTAATTTCCGGAATCATGGCTATCAAGATCGGGAGTTCCGAGTACTAAAGCAAGGAAGTGGATCTGTCAAGGAGTATATGCAGAAGTTCAACCTCCTATCAAGTTATGACCCTGAAGATGTCAACACTAAAGTAACCAAGATAGAATGATTATCGGAAGCACTCCATCAAGACCTGCAATATTAGCTTGTTGTGTGTGACTATCGTACTTTCTTCGGCCTCGTAAACAAGGCCCTCACGATCGAAGAAAATTTTCATGACATGGAAGACACTCGCAAGCGCAAGCTGATCAGCAAAGGAAATTCTAGCAACCAGAACGCTCGCCCCTGGAAGCTAGCTCCAGCGAGCCCAACCTATCAGCCTCAGCAAGCTAGGACTCCTGCACATTATCTGAGCTACCACACTCAGAAGTATGCCAACCCTAGGCTAGCTTACAGAAGCCCCAACGATAAAGCGAGTGGCAAGGCCAAGAACTCTGGGAAGTTCACATGTTTTGCGTGTGGTCAATCTGTACACATCCCTAGGAAGTGCCCCAACAAGAAGATTGATGAATCACACCCAAATGCGCCAAACCAAGGTCAAGGCCGTGGAGCGTCGCCAATGAACCAAGCTCTCCGCAACCAGCCCAACAATGGCAAAGGCGTGTGAATCATGTCACCGCTGAGGAAGCCTAGGAAGACCTAGATGTTATACTGGGTATGTCCATTGTCTACACAACCCCTGCAACCGTTTTGTTTTGATTGTGGTGATTCACATTATTTTGTTACCCAGAAGTTTGCACTAGAGAGTGGTATGAAACTAACACTCCTAGGTAGTCATATGTTGGTACAGAACATGGGTTCAATTTTGAGGACTAGGATAGGATGTAAAGGAGTTGGGATTAACATCAATGGGGTAGACTTTCTAGCAGATTTATCATCTTAAAGCATTAAGGCTTGGATGTGATCCTAGGAATGGACTGGCTAACCAAGCACCAAGGCTTGTTCGACTCTTCCAAGCGGACTGTTACCATGACCAATAGCTAAGGACTTTAAGTTAAGGTATGTTCAAAACCCCCAGGTCAACTTTTTATCGGCAATTGGATTGGATGAAGTGCATGTGGTATGTGAGTACCCAAATGTTTTTCCTGGTGAGCTGCGTGTAATGCCTCCTGACCATAACATTGAGTTCATCATTGAGCTAATGCTAGGTGTAGGACCCATCTATAAGAAGCCATATAGAATGGGATCCAAACAGTTGGATGAACTAAAGAAGCAACTAGTTGAGCACCTCATAAAAGGATTTATTTTACCTACACTACTAAGGAAAAGCCTAGCAGTAGCGCGGGTAAAATAACTGGCAGTGCGACTGCTACACCATAACAGCTACCTTTTAGTAGTAGTGTGGGTTGCCCCATGTTACTGCTATGTGTAGGTAGCAGTAGCGGGTGTTATGAAACCACGCTGCTGCTAACAGTTGTAGTGCCTCATTTTTAAGAGCGTTACTGATAAAAACTCGTCGCTGCTAAAAATCTACCCTGCGCTACACTTATTAATTTATGAAAAACAATTCTGCTATCATAGTCTGAGCAATAGTCTCGAGCATATCATAAACATACAAATCTAATCATATCATACACATACAAATATTTTGATAAAATCATGTCATTATCATAATGATCATCCACCACAAATGATGTCTCCGTTCATCATCTCGAAATAGCAATACAAGTTATGACATGTCTTGAATACTTGCAACTACATTGTCATCCATCTAAACAATGATGCAGAAGAGAAGATCTATCGCTGTGAGTGAGAGCAGAACAATGCAGTACATGAGGCAGCGGTTCTGTTTCCTCTCTTGTGCTAGCATGAACCTCAAGTTACTAGCTTCTCCTTCTTGTATGCTACCGAACCATTTATGTGTGGCGCCCGAGAACCGCTCCACCTGAGCCTGACACTCGGGCCACTCGTCGTACGCTCTCGGAACCTTCCCTATGTACATGACATAGCACTTCTTAGCCATCAAGGATCTATGTACCTGTTAGAGATGCATCTTCATCAAGGGAAACAATAAAAATATGCAACGTAATATAATTGAGCAACAAAAAATGAAAGGGTGTTAGCAAATAGATGCAACAAATATTAAACATAATTAATCGACATACGTTCATCGTACCCAAACTACTTAACTAGAGCGTGTGTTAGAGATGCATGTCATCGTACCCAAACTACTTAACATGAGCAACAAAAAATGAAAGGGTGTTAGAGATGCATGTCATCGTGTACCCAAACTAGGAAACCAATGTTATGCAAGTTCGGCGGGGACCATTGACATCACAAAGTTTCATCGCTACATACAGAGCGAATTCAACCGACACATCATTATCATTAGCATCATCAATGATTACTGGAAGTTCCATCCATCTAGATAATCGAGGATGAACCCTACCTTCTTGATTGGTGTCAGGTCCTGATGTTGTATGCCTATGGAGTCCATACATCAACTCGCGATATAGGGCCATGGTGGAACAACCCCTTCTTTACAATGACTTCTTTCATGATGGTCGTTGCAATGTCCCTGTGGATGTGAAATAAGTCATTGTCTGAATCGGTGCTCTGCAGACCCAGAAAGGTCAGAACTCTGGGGTGTGCCTGCTTTCCTATCCTGTTCTACCTCTCAACTTCACGACAACTCTCCAACGGCTCGAGCTACGGAAAGAAAACAAGAACACGCAAGCAGTTTATCCAGGTTCAGGCCACCTTGTGGTGTAAAACCCTACTCCTCCTAGTCTAGATTTCTCGGGGTGGAAGATGAGTATAAAGGCGGGTTCTTGTCGTAGTGGAGATGATGGATCAAGAGGGTCCCTGCTACACAGGCCGGACCTCTCTTTTATATCAGCCTTGGTCCTCTTCCATTTCGAAAGGGAACAGGACAGTGGTCCACTTGACAAAAGTGGTATTCACCTCCCAAAGCTCTTCGTCATGACGCGCTGGTGGGCTCGGGGTGACATCCATCGTGCCGAGCCCCCAGCCTTGGTCCTCTTGCACGAAATGGAAAACCTTTGGGGGTTTCTTTGGGAGCCCGCCAGCTGGCCTCACTTCCTTTGCATGAAAGTGGAAAGCCCTAATTTCCATGCCCGCTCGCACCGCTCCTGGGCCGCCTGCTCAGCCTGTGTCATACAAGTGAAGGCGTAGGGTCATGAGACCCTGCGAGGTCGCTTGACGAGCCTGCCCCGCGAGAGCATCAGGGGTGGCCCGAGGACGCATTCTTGCAGCGAGCAACCTC
The DNA here is from genome assembly GCF_904849725.1 of Hordeum vulgare subsp. vulgare. Lineage (NCBI taxonomy): Eukaryota > Viridiplantae > Streptophyta > Magnoliopsida > Poales > Poaceae > Hordeum > Hordeum vulgare. Next base: position 250,496,271 of record NC_058523.1, on the reverse strand, counting down.
TCGTGGTCTTCGGTGATGGTCCTTAAGTGTTCACCCCACAAGGCGAGGGCCCTCGTGAAGGTCTTCCTCGTCGAGCTTGCCGATGGGCTGAGCCAGGCTTGTGGAGCGCGTCACGCATGGGGTTGTAGGCGACCGGCCTGGGTAACCCTAGTCCCAGGGGTCCGACAGTAGCCCTCGGACCCGCTTCGTGCACGACTACACCCGATGGGAGGGGCGAAGTGACACGGGCCCCAACCTCCTATGGGCTAGGCTCGACGTGTGGCACCCGACGGGTTTTGGGGCGCTTCTCCTTCCTGCAACACTTCGGGAACCGCGTCGGGTTAGTTAACGTAAAGCCTACTTGCAGTGTCAGCCATCATTGCTCTTGACCAACGCCACCACCTTGTGACATCCTTCCCGCGTAAGATTGCTCATGTGCTAGCGACACGCGTGGAATGGCATGTTGGGGTAACGAGGCGAGGTGTGCCATAGGCAACGCGGGCCATAACCAATCATGGGCCAGGCATGGGGAGTGCACGTCGCCTCCACTTCCAACGAGTCCTCAGGGACTGCGGTCGTGGCTATAACCGCCACACTCGTGGGGAGCAGATGCCACCACACTGCTTCTTCCTTCTGCCTTCTTCCTGTGCTGCTTCGCCATTCTTGTGTGAACGTCGCCTTATTCCTCCTCCTTCTTTTCCTATGGTGGCTAGGTGGGATCCGTGAAGTGCGGAGGCACGCGCGGGGCCTTCGGAGCCACTGCTGCCCCCAGCGTGACGATGATGGGCTGCAAGCAATGAGTAAGTACACCCTCACCATAGATTTCCTTCACGTACCTTATCTGGCCCGATGAATCGGATCACTGAACTTTCCTGGGCGCCGACACCCCAAAGGTGCCGTGTCGGCCCCTAGGGGCGTCCACTCTTGCGTCGCCTCCTAGACAGGCCTCCTCATTGTCGGAAAGTAGAGCACGACATGTGGCGCACGATGGGGCGTGGGGCACTCCTGCTTCCTCATGTCGCCTCGGAAATGGCTCGGTGCGGACATAAAGCATGTGCACGGGCATTGCTCCCATTAAACTCCCCCCCCCCCCGCGTAGAATGCGGATAAGGAGGCGCGGACTGAACTCCCGCTTGGAGGCCCCATATAAGGGCAAGGGGAAAAGGTTCGCTACCCCAAGTTCCGCATCCTTACTCTTTGTTCCTCCTCGTCGCTGCCAATGTGATGGCACCAATGAAGAGATCCTCCGCCGCTGACAAGGAGAAGGCAGTGTAGGTCGTAGCTGGCATGCGACGGTCGGCGAGGGCGAGAGGCCACCCCCGCGCTCCCTTCACCGTGCTTGAGGCAACTCTCGAGTGACTCAAGCGCTCCCCATCGACGGCGCGTGCCGGCCTAAGCAGCCGTGGGAGTGGTTCAGTTTATGGGTGCGGTAGATGAGGCAATCGCGGATGGGGCGAGTGGGGCGGCACAGACACCTGACCTCCCAGGTTGCGAAGCCACTCCACTTACGCGGCCCGTGAATTCCTTGTATGGATGGAAGGAAAACCTTGCAATGGAGGAGCTTGCGCCCATGGGCCTGTGGCTACAACTAGACGGCTGCTGCAACTGGCTAACCTGGGTGGCGATGGAGTTCAACTCCCTCGGCTTCATGTTTGTGGGGCGTTGGTGGAAGTTGTTCACCCTTGCCCAAGGCTTGCAGGAAGGGAACATCCTCCTCTCCAAGTTCAATTGGATCGCCACACTCTTCATGAATACCTTTGCAAGCGCCAGCGATCGCCTGGACTGCTGCATGGAAGGTGACAGCAGGCGCATCAGTAGCCCTTCCGGCACCGTCGGCAGTGGCACCTCCTCCTCCGGGGGAGCGAGGGCAACAATGATTCTGATGGCTCCCCGGGCGCCCATGTCAAGGAGGAGGAGGATACCGACTAAGCGCGCGCGATGAGGCGTTGAGGCCCCTAGTGGTGGTGCTTCGAGAGCCAGATCTTCTTTCTTTGTGTCGCCTTCTTTTTTTTGTAATGCAATATGATGGCCCGGTGGGGCGTGTAAAAGGGGTTATGTTCTTCACGCCTAAAATTGATTTGAACGCTATTTCGTGTCAAAAATAACTTATCCTTGGTACTCTTGGTTGCACGCGAACCTTCTCCAAGGTCATCTCGATGAATAACAGCGGTAAGGTCCAGCCCTCGAGTGTGAGTATGAGGGCTCCTGAGTCACGACACTCAGGGGCTTGCCTTTCCCGCGCGAGCGGCTCACGTGAGGTGTTGCTATTTTCAAGGCCTGCCTTGTGAGGCCCCTTGAGGTAAGTCCCATGCGGAAGACACCTTGTCCTGATGGTGCGTGCTTGTTCGTTTGCATCTGGGCGCTGTGCGAGAAGTATAGCCCCCAGGGCCTTGATGAGGTGACACGCGCATGGAGTGTGCACGCTAGGCAGAACCCAGTTCTCTAGGTTCCTTGCACTGCCAGGGTAGACCCAGGCCAACACACCATGCCAGTCCCCGCGAGCATGAGGCCCAAGCTAAAGCCAGCACGCGCGTGCCGCGAGGGGAGACCTTCGTCGTCTTCTCCCTAGCACGATGCATGGGGCTTCCGCTAGGTGCGGGCATGGTAAGAAGAGAGAAAACCAAGGAAAATCCACGAAAACCAGAAGACCGAGACCTTCACTATAACCCGAGGCTAACTTGTTCGCGAGCCCAAAAAGGGGAGGTGGGGCTACCATGTCGAGCACGGCTCAGCCTGGTGAGCTCGTTCACCAATCAATCAAAGAAAGGATAAAATCGGCTGCCGTACCCAGCACGGGTCAACCTAGAAAGAATTGTGGTTGTCGTATCCAGCACGGGTTAGCCTAAAAGAAGTGTTAGTTGCGGCCAGTGGGACGTCTTCTTTAATTGTACCATAGGTGCGATGAAGGGGCTTCCACTATGTCATGGCAATAGTTGTGGTTCAATAGTCATTCCGCCAGTGCGGAGCATAGGGACTTCCACTTGGGCGTGGGAGGAGTGCTCCATCGAGGCCATGACGCGACTCATCCTGGGCTTCCACTTAGGAGGATCCAGGCGTATACAGCCCACGCATTTTTACGTGACAGTATCACGGCTAGACTTCCGGATGTTTGACTCCGGGCTCGCACCTTCCGTCTCCATACAAACGGGCGCGAGGCTTGGAGACATGGGCGATCTTGAGGGGTCCACACCCTCCATCTCCAGGCACTTGGTGTCTAGCCCGGAGACATGGACGCATTTGAAGGGTCCCCCACCCTCCGTCTCCAGGCGCACGGTGTCAGGCCCGGAGAAATATGTGCTTTTGAAGTGGTCCTCCCGCAGAGGGCTCGCCTCGGGTGATTCCGCACACATCATGGGGAAACAAGTGTGTTGGCACAGCGCTCCCGTGGCCCAAAGATGAGCACCATCGCGCCGCATGTATCCAGAAGAGCGCGGTTGCATGTTGGCGGTGTGACACTAAAGCTTAAGATTCGAACAAATACACCATATTAAGTGAAGGTTAATCAAATTTACTACATATCTAGGAAACACCGCTTGGGCCGATGCAAAATACATGGAACTGCTTGATCCGAACAACCCAAAAAGTCACGTGAGAGCCAAGCCACCGCGGGCGCATTAGGCCACTTGATGTTACGTGCAGCGGGGGTCTATGTCTCCGGTGGTGGGCGACTGGCTCCTATGGCTTCATGACCCTGCGTGGTCCCGGTGCTTCGCGAGGTGTGCGCTTCCCACAACCCTTATGGCTGGATGATCTCTTGAGCGGTGAACTCCTATGCCATTGGTGCTTGGCGCCACAATCCTGGCTTGTAGGGTTGCATGACAGGGAGCACCCTCGTCACATCGACCGTACTAGGCAGCTCCAGGCTGGAGCCCTCGAGCCCGACATGACAAGGGTTCCCAGTCCAACCTCATACACCGGAGGGAGGGGCGTTGGCTTGGAGCGTGAGGCTCATGACACCATCTTCTGATGCGACACCCCTCCCCCCGAGGGGTCGCGGTCGTGGTGGTAGGGCGGCGCCGTCTCAGGTGTGCATTCCGCGGGGGTACCTGCCCTAGCGCCTTCTTGAGGTGCACTCCTTCCGCTGTCGCTGTGTGGTTGGCGACGGTGGTCAATGAGGTCACCCCTTCCGTTGTTGTCGCGGTCACCTTCGCATCCGGCGACACGAGCACAGTCTCGGTACCGAGCGGAGCCCTTACTGCGGGAAGTCCCAATTGCGTGACAGTCCTCCTTGTTGTAGGTGCGCGCGTTGTGATGGGCGCAGTGCATTTTGCCGGCTCCTTTGGGCGCGCCACCGCAGGGACCCGACGGTGGCCCAAAGCCGGTCACCGGGACCCGGAGGAGTAGGAGCATGGCGCCAGGCGGACCATGCTCGGGCTGTTTGGGTTGTAGACCGAGAGAATCGTCTTCCGGTGGTGGAGGCGTCTGGCTGGATGCCCTCCTCCGCATCTGGCGCTGGGGGCCGACCCGGGATGTAGGGCGCGAGGGCCCTCTTGGCGATGGTGATGAGCTCGTCGATGTGGTCTATCAAGGCGTCGTACCATCCGTCCATCGGGCGGTGGTGAAGCAGTTCACTTTCCATGACCAACGTGTCTTGCATGTTCAAGTCTCCCGCGTGAACACGGGCTGGTGCAGAGGTCGGCAGGACACAGTGGGGCGACCACCTTTCCGCATCGGGGGCCATAGGAAGCCCTGTTGCCCGTGTGTGGCGTGGGCGGCGATGGTGGTGGCCACGCGGCTGGTGGGTTGGTGATGGCTGACTTGCACCGGGCGCTCGGGACGTGCGTGGGAGCGTTGGCCATGGGGTCGGTGAAGCTGGAGACAAAACTGGAGCAGGAGGGTGGCTGCACACCACTACCTGGCACGCCAAATATCGAAATTGGGGCACCACGTACCCCAAAAGGTAATAACTCTGAGGTGCGCTCGCTCTCCTACCCCGTTCTTCCTCTCAACTTCATGGCCACTCTCTAACGGCTCGAGCTAAGGAAAGCAAAAAGAACATGCGAGCAGTTTACCCACCTTGCAATGTAAAACCGTACTCCTTCTTATCTATATTCCTCGAGGTGGAATATCAGTAGAAAGGCGGGTTCTTGCCCTAGTTGAGACGATGGATCGAGAGGGTCCCTCATACAGAGGTCGAGCCTCACTTTTATACAGGCCTTGGTCCTCTCCCCCCAAAACACTCGGCTGGAAGGGTTGCCACAACAACCATTTCGGAAAGAGAGCATGAATACGGTCCACCCTGACAAAAAGTGGTTTTCGCCTGCGAAAGCTCTCCGTCATGATGTGGAGGTGGTCTTGCGGGTGACCTCCATCCTGTCGAGCCCCGAGAGTTGGTCCCATTGCACCAAATGAGGAACCTTAGGGGGTTTCTTTGGGATCCCGTCAGGTAGCCCCGCTTCCTTAGCATGAAAGTGAAAACCCTCTTGTCCATGCTTACTAGCACCGCTCCTACGCAGCCTGTGTATCCCACGTGAAGGCACATGGTCTTGAGACCCCGCCAGTTAGCCCTTGATGAGCATGTCCTGCGAGAGCCTCAATGGTGTCCACTGGACGCATTCTTGCAACGAGCAACCTCTCATGGTCCTTGGCGATTGTCCTCAGGTGCTCCCCTCGCGAGGCGAGGGCCATCGCAAGGGTCTTCCTTGTCGAACATGCCGATGGTCCAAGCCAGATTGTGCAGCGCGTCGTGCCTGGGGTTGCACGCCGATGGGCCTGGGTAGCCCCGGTCCCAGGGGCTCGATAGTCATCTCTAAGTTTAGAATCCGTTTCTTCTCCAAAGGATTCTGCCCATTTTCGGATGTGATCATCGTTTTTGGTTTTTATGCGAAGCTATTGGTGATCCCTTGTGAACTCCATCATGAGATGAATGAGGTAGAATCCACCGTTCCTACTTGATGTCGGTTGATGCATGCAGCAGAAGGTAGTTTTATGCGAGAAACCCGACCTGCCCTTCCTTTGTTTCCTCATCTCGAGGTGGTCACCCCTCATCCTAAAGCCGTAAAGAGCATCATCAAGAATATCCATTGTGTGGGTGTAGTCCTTCTTCTCATAGTTTCTTGAAGCGTCAAAATACATCGCATGGAGGCTCGCGGGAAAATAACGATAAGGATGGCGCCCCCTTTCCTACGGGAAAAAGAAAACACCTAAAATTATTCTCCATATGAGCGAGAAGGAATGATTGAAATTTTTGAAAGGGTTGTCCGGCAATAACCTACATTGGATAATAAGGCAGAAGAACCATTTCCTTGTCCTTATTCATTACTTGAAGCTTTTGATGTAGTTCCTAGAAATTTTATGCTCAAGTCGCCGAGACTCAATGAGGACTCGCGCATGTAGTATGGATCCACCACACAGATTTGCAAGATTGGTTCTCTCCTAATGGCAAAGCTCATATGTAGCGCAAAAAGTCAAACGATTGTAAAATTGAGCTGCCTCATGAGAAACATCTCAATGATATAATCAAACCACAAGAAGAACATCTCTATGGGCTATGTGTCAATGTAGCACTTGCCCTGAGGCACACGAACCACTTAGCGGATATCTTGGATCATGCGCGGTGAGAAGGGTTATCTCAGTTGAGAGGACATGGTCTTGCAGTCTCCTAAGATCCCCTGATATGCCCTCTAGCGGACCCGGCGGTAGAATCAGCTCGATCGTGACATGCAACATCGCCACACCTTTGACTTGTACATGGTCTACAAAATCGATCGGCGGAGCTTAATGGATGCTAGAAGCTTTGGCATGTTTGTACACAGAAGAGCCTCTCTTTGGCGGTCTCTTCCTCTCCTTTTTCTTGGGAAAACCTTCCAGACCCTTCCTTAACACTGCCAAAAATATTGTCGTGCTAAGCACTGTATGACCATCGGCTAGTTGACCCTGCGTTAAGGTGGCATGTGGAGGCGTGTCATGTGAGGATTTCATGAAGAGAGACTTCTTGCAATCAACCCTAGGACGTTCCTGCGTGGGCACACCATCCATCTCCAACTCCACATGACGATAGCCAAGTCATATGGATGACTCATCATTTCTACGTCATCATAGGTCCATGTATTAAGGATCCTAAGAGGGTCCTACTTGTCCATCTCATCATCCATTCTTCGTTCTACGGGGGAGATTACGTCAACCACTATTGGACCCCCTTCCTCGCATCGTCACTGCTCTCACATGGCACTACAAACACGGGTAATTGCATAGTTGGGGTGGTGATATTCATACCTCCTTTCTGATATTTGGTTATTGGTGTTCTCTTGGCCTTCTCTAGACGAAGAAGATTCTTTTTCCACAACAGCACCCAACCCTTGCATCTCCAAGCCTCACGGGTTCTCGTTGTCCTCTCCTCTGAGTCTTATTGGAGGAGGCAAATCCTTGTGGCCCACTTTTGCACTCGACAAGTTAACCCAGAAGTTGCCAACAGGGATCGACTGGCTGTGGAATGTGAGTTCCAAGGGCTTCATTATCACTGCATTTCCCATGTCCACCTTTTGGCATTTGATCATGTAAAGTACAATGCGCGGGGTTTCTTCGGCCTGCAAAGACATGTCTGAAGTGTAAAACATCCGGAAGGCAATGATAACAGAATATTCTAGATACATGTTGGTAAGATGTGTAACTATAGTGGGGGCATTGAGAACAACGAAAGACAAAGCCCGCCTAGCATGCAAGAGACAGAGGACGGCTGCTATGAGCGGGTGCGGGTGCGAGTGCAAGAGCAGGTGCGGTTGGGAGAGCAGGTGACGGTGCGGTTGTGATGTTCACCGAGTTGCTCCCGGCGAAGCAGGGCATCGGAAAATCATGTGCCATCTTGTTCGGATTTTCCTGCTACTAGTTGATGACATCCGGGATCAAGTTAGTAGAAAAATCATTTCTGTAGGCAGCAAGTGATGCATCGACTACCTACTGGACCAACTCATTTTTGGCATGAGCAGCCTTTTCCTCATCATCAGCCTTTTCCTTTTTTCTTGCTCGCAAGCTTCACCTTCTCGTTGATGTTTGCCTGAATGAACTTCTTTTTCTACTTCTTCTCCGGGCCCTCATTGTAATAGAACTTCCACATGGTGGCGTCTCCGACACTGTGCAAACGTCCATATTATGACCGTTAGTACAAAGGCAGTCCCTTCAGTTGGTTCAACGCCCAGATGAGAGAGGTGTCCCACTTAGGCCTCCTTGATGAAGAGTAGCTTTCAGCTATAAGCCTGTGTTGCTTATCCTACAAAAGGTACATGAATCATTTATGAATGTGTAGTAGACTTGATCAAAAGCTAAATGTAAGATGGTAAAAGAATAATACAAATATTCTAATAAATTTCCTCGTGATCGGGTCCGTCAAAAAAACCTCCTTTTGCTTGTCCCACTTCTAGTGAGCCGTGATGAAATCACACTACAGTGGGTCGGTGAACTGCTTGAAGGGGTATAGGATCCTCGCAGCTTCACGTTCCACGTCCTCCTTAACCCATATGGGCCTTTTGCCAAGGTAGCAACGGCTTCGGAGGCATTGGTTCCCTATGTTCCTTTGTTGAAGCTCCTTGTATTTCTCAGACTTATCCTTGGTTGCATCGGTAGCGCAAGTGTCATTGAAATTTTCGAACTCCTCTTCTATAACTGTCGAATTATCCTCCAAAATCTTGGACAGGGGTTCATCAGCCTCAATAGCTCATTTCACCCTCCCTTTAAGGGAGGCCAAATCATTGTTGAACATGCCCATGGCATGGTTTTTAATCATTTTCATTGCAGGACCATTCCACGGGCCTTCTATGTCCTTATCCCGGCCGAGGAACATGAATCTCTTGTGCAGCTTCGTTAGGAGCAAGTGCTCCATATTTTTCTTACTCCTTAAGTTATTGTCGTTAATGCTTGCCATTTCCCATAGGATGCATCTGACTTGGTTCCCTTAGCACTTGCGAGCTTTAGCCAACTTTAATGGCTCAAATTTATCGAGGTGCATCTTTGTGACCACCAATCATCCGAGGCTGATCTCGTTAGGTTTTCGTGTCCTCAGCTTCTCCTGCTTCTTCTTTTCATTAGCGGCTTCAGCGATGGTACCTTCCGCACCAGTCTCGGCACCGCCATCAGTGCCAGTGCCATCGGTGTCGATGTCGGTGTTAGTACCATCATCATCGAGGGTGCCCTGCAAACCTTCACTGTGATGACTAGATAAAAAGTCAAGGTTGTCATGTTCACGGTCATTTTGTTTATCATCTTCGACGTGGTTAGAAGCCCTGGTTTCTATGTTGTTCAACATGTTTCCTATGATTTAGTCTACTCGTTTAATTCTTAAACTATAATAAAATGTGCAATGACATAAAAAGGTCTATTGTTTGCCGGAATGTCATTTCACTCCCGTCAGCTAATCTCAGGCACTCGATATACCTACTTTGTAGCACAAGTCATGCCAAAATTCACAGGAAATTTCGGCATGACCTTTGCTAAAAAGTGGATATATCGAGCACCAAGAATTCGGCGGAACAGAAATGAATCAACATTTCGGCATAACATAGGCCACTCAGATCATTAACCCTGCACATAACCATCATTTTCCAAATATCACATGTCAAAATCACATGTCCACTTCAAATTTGCATATAACAGGAATATAAATATGGAACTTGAAGAAAAATGCAAGCTAGCTAGTGGAGTGCGATAAGTTCTTTTTCTCACAATATTTGAAGCTAAATTCAGTACTTGTCAAGTTTGATACTAAATTCAGCACTTGTCAAATTTCATTTAGGGTTCATATACCCTAGACAACTAGCACATCATCATCCAACATCAACCCTAAATTCGTCACTTGCCAACATCAACATTTTTTGAATTTGATCCGTGGGTTCATACACTCCAAATTTGAATTCTTGGACATTTTTTTGAATTTGATGCCAGGGTTCATGCTCCAACTTTTAGTACTATGAATTTTTAATCCTAGGGTTCACACTGACCTAATTTAATTCCTAGGTACATTATGAACCCTGGAACAATGATAATACCAAAACCTTAAATACTCAATTATCGAAACCCTAAGTTCCTAGGTAATTTTCTATTCCAATTTGATTATTAGAAAAAATCCTATTGCTTATTCCTAAATCACTATCAATAATATTATAATTCATACATAAAAATTCTTGTTGCTTACTAATTCCTACAACAAAGAGAGAAAGAGAGAGAGGAAGTGAGAGAGGAGGGGCACGCGGGGGACTTACATATGGGGGGTAGGGGGCGACGACAGTGTCGAGGAGGCAGAGGCGACGATGAGGAGACAGGCATCGAGAAAGAGGCAGTGGTGATGAGGTGGACGAGTTAGAGACGACAGCGGCATCGAGGAGGAGGCAAAGGCGACGACGAGGAGGAGGCAGTGCACGCGGTGGGCTACATCAAGAAGGACGCAGTGCGGGAGACGGTCGGCTTCGGTGTTGCCGTTCGTGGGTCCAAAGGTGACGAGAGGAGTGAAGTGGGGAATCAATGGAATTGGAGAGAGGGGGATTTGGGGGAGAAAGAAGAGGGAGCTCCGTGCGGACGATGGAAATTCCAAAATAGCAGTAGGGAGGGTCCTCGACCAGCGCTATATCTAAGTTAGCTATAGCGCGGGTGTATCGAAATGCGCTATTGCTAGACGAGTTATTTGTAGCGCGTTTTTAGCAAACCCACACTATAGCTACTGCTATTTTCTTCTTCATTTTCTTTTCCTTTTCATTTTCGTTTTGATTTTGTTTTTTTTCTTTTTTTCCTTTTTTATTTTCTTTTATATTATTTTTCATTTTATTTTCTTTCCTTTTTATTTTTTATTTTCTTTCCTTTTCCTTTTTTGTTTTCTTTTCTTTTTCATTTTGTTTTCTTTTTTAATTTTCTGTTAAAGTTGTAGCGTGGGTAAGGGTTCGTTAATTAGTGTTGTTTTTCTGGTTATAACATGCTCTCATTAGTATCTGTGAAAGACAATTCACAGTCATCATGGACAACATATATTACATCATTTGACCGATAACAGTTCATTTGACCAATAATGGTTTCTCAGCATCGACATTTTCATTTTTGAGTGAGCTTCTTTCCCTTTCTTGTTCGTTGTAGAATAATTTATCCCCTCATTGTGACTTTTCCTTTTACATGGATTATGATCCTTCTTTGGTAATGTAGTATTGATTCTTCTTTTGACGTGTCCTTCATCGTCATCATCATCTTCCATCGTCGGTGTAGTGTCACAGAAGGATCTACCACATCTAGGTGTTGTAGCACTACTAAGTTTGCTATGTCAAAGTCGTTGCGTTGAACCGAGTAACCCACATGAAGTTCCTTGTGACCGTTGGAGTGACCTTCTCCTTCGAGCATCACAAGGTGCTTCTTAACGGGAAAACTAACAACACCGTCTCCGCCATATAGATAATTCTCACAGAAAGAGATGTACTCTTTGGTCAGATACCCTGAATCATGCTTCCATCCAGATGGCAAATGTTACGAACGAATCCTTTGATGACCCCATTCATCCTCTCGAATGACATTAGGCTGTGTAGGAATGTCAGTTCCAGGTCTATTATGTCATCCACAATGTGGACACACTGATGCACCATGACGTCAAAGAACGCGGGCGGGAAGTACATCTCAAGCTCATTAGGTATCACAACAATCACTTCCTCTAGCCTTTGGAGCTGCTTCACTCTAATCGACTTTTGAGAGATAAGATCAAAAAAGTTGTAGAGATCAATAAGAGTGTCATGAACGTGCTTGTCCATTATCCCTCTTAGGGCAACACGTAGAATCGCAATCACCATCACATGACAGTCATGAGACTTCATCCCTCTGAACCTTTTCTTCTTCGTGTCTAGAAATCTTATTATCTTTCCACATTAATCAGACGTAACGTTGATTCCGGTAAGGCACTTGAAGAATTGATCAATCTCCTTCAGACATAAGGTAAAGCAAGAAGGGGGCAATAATTCTTTTCCTTCTTGTTCACTTTTTTGCCCTTGCCCATGCCCCCGTCTCCGTCTTCCTCTCCTCTCAGTTTTTATGGGGAGGCATGTGGATATCTGCCCTGATTTTCAAAGCTTCCATGTCTCTTCTTGCCTTTGTCCCATCCTTGGTCTTATCTGGCATGTTCATCATTGTCGCTAGCAATCTCTCAAGTACATCCATACAAACACGGGCCATGTTGTATGGTTGGTGTTCTGGTTGCCAAACAATTTCATGCTATCAGTACTCGCGCAAAGCATGATGTTCCTTGCATCACCTTGGAAATATTGATATTTGGTGTTGAATTGTCTACACTATATTGCATCCGCGAGGTGTCTCAGCTTGGGATGATCTCCATCGTCGGGCTTTGTACTCTCTCAGTGCCAACGCATGAGCTTTGCTTGCGTAGGATCTATGAAATTACGTTGCAGACAGGGAGTGATTGGTAAGTACCATGCAACTTCCTAGGAAGATTTCTTTCTGCCCTTCTTGTATCTAGAAACATTGCACATCGGACAGCTAGTTTTTTGGCATGCTTCTTCCGATAAATGACACAATCGTTGTTGCATGGATGGTATCTAATGTGCGGAGGATCACCGGGGCACATTATATTCTTTGCCTCATCCACACTAGTAGGAGAAAGATTCCCCGCCAGAAGAACCTTCTTTAGGTACTTGAGAAGCTTATCGAGGCTTACATCGGTTAGTTTGTTTTTAAGGTTTGTGTTTGGCAGTTTGACCGTGAAACTCAAGCGGGTCAACTAGGAATCACAACCATCTTACAATGGAGTGTTCGACTCTACCTCCAGTTGTTCCATCTTGACCTCCTCTCTAGAAGTAGCTCCGTCAATACTCGTCTCCTATCGAAGCAAGTCTCGAAGATGAGGGTCCCGCACGACAGAACTTAGTAGCGACAAAGGATGTGGCTTGTCCACGTCTTCTTTGCCGTCATGTCCGACCTCTTCTCCGCCGGCATGTCTGGCCTCTTCTCCGCTACCATGTCTAGCCCCTTATCTGCCACCATTTTTGGTCATCTGTTGGTTTGCCCCCTATCATGATTAGCTGCCCCGTCGGCGTCCTCATGATCATCATCTTCAATTATCCATCGACTATAGCCCTCCATGAAACCATTCATGATTAGGTGCGCCTTCAAATGACCATGCTCACAGGTTCGAGCCAAACTCCTCCTTTGCATATTTGACATGGACATAAGATGTTTGTCCGGTTATTTTAATTCATGTCCTGCACCGCCGACTGCAACCACCTTAGCACCATCGTTCCACTTACCATCATGATCGCCTACCCAGTAACAATATGCAAAATAATTATAAAAATGCATGCATTGATCCAAGTCATACAAAAATTCAGCATGACCTTATCTAAAAATAGGACATATAGAGTTTGCCCAAAATTCGCCGAAAAAAAAATAAATTGACATTTCAGCATAACATAGGCAACTCAAGCACAATTCGGCGGCAACTCATGCCACAGGTACTATTTCCATCTTATCGTCCCATTAGGTCAATAAATCGCACGCACACAAATACTTCCATTCTACCAAAGCACAATTTTGACTCACTTATCTCGAGATAGAGATCGAGCACGGTGCTGAGGTCGATCCGTGTCTCAAAACACCTAGCTAGCTAGCTAGTGATCAAAAGTGGACAAAGATTACTTGTTTAAATGGGCTAGATCTAGTTAGGGAGGTAGATAGGTCACTTCATTAAATGGTTATATCTATATAGCTAGTTTGGGAAGGAGATGGCTCTAACTAATGGAGGGGGAGGAAAAGTGGGGGAAAAGTGAAAGGGATTGCATTAATGGAGGTCGTGTAGTAGCTAGGGGCATTAAAGAGAGAGAAAGAGAGCTAGAAAAAAGAGATTAACGGGGGGAGAAGAAGTAGTGATGAAGAAGCAAAGTGAGGGAGAGAGGAGGGGGGAAGAGTGAAGGGAGAGAAAAGAAGGGAGGGAAAATCTGGCAGCTGCGCCTTAGCAGTAGCGCGGGTAAGAAAAATGCGCTACTGCTAACTTTTTAGCAGTACCGCCTATCTACGAGCAACGCTACTAATAAGCGGGGCCCATACCATGTTTAGTCAAAGATGCGCTACTCATTAGGGTATGGAAGTAGCACCTATGTAACACCATCACTACTGCAACTTAGCAGTAGCGCCCTGACAAAAGGTGCGCTACTGATAAACCTCCACGTATAAGGATTTCTCTAGTAGTGCTAGTGCCTCTCCTTGGGGATCCCCTGTTATTTTTGTGTAAAAGACCGATGGAATTATCTGACTCTGTGTCGATTACCATTCTCTCAATGAGGTCACACTGAAGAACAAGTACCCACTCCCGAAGAATGAAGACATGTTCGATCAGCTGAATGGCGCCATGGTTTGTTCACAGATCGATCTCAAGTCTGGGTGTTCTCAATTCAGGATCAGACCCCCAAGATATTTCAAAGGTGGCACTCGTGACCCTGAATGGCCTGTATGAGTACACGGTCATGTCATTTGGGTTAACCAATGCCCCAACGTACTTCATGTACCTCATTAATTAAGTTTCATGCAGTACTTGGACTAGTTCGTCGTTGTCTTCGTCAATGACATACTCGTCTTTTCCAAGTATGAAGAAGAGCATGGGCAACACTTGAGGATGGTCCAGGATAAGCTTCGAGAGAACCAGCTTTATGCCAAGTTTAGCAAGTGTGAATTCTGGCTGCATGAAGTTGGGTTCTTGAGTCATTTGTTGACAGTAGAAGGATTGTCAGTGAATCGTGCCAAGATTGAAGCCATGACTGAATGACAATCTCCAAGCAAGGTGAAGGAACTCATGAGCTTCCTTTGAGTCGCGGGATACTACTACAAGTTCATCGAAGGATTTTTGAGCATTGCTCGACCCATGACTCAGCTCTTGAAGAAGGACTAGAAGTTCGAATGGACCTCGAAGTTCTAAGAAACCTTTGAGGAGCTCAAGAAGAGATTGACAGTATCCCCAGTTTTGGCACCCCCAATATTCACAAAGAGTTTGTGATATATTGTGATGCATCGAGAACTGAGTTTGTCGGTGTTCTGATGCAAGAAGTGTAACGCCCAAGATGCAATCCAATCCTCAATTTGGCACGAGGGACTCGTCAGCGATAGAAGCGCATCTTGTCGTTTCACAAGAAAGGATATCGTTAGAAGTACATGTACTGAACAGAAGAGATATATGGGATTGGCTTACACTCGCCACAAGCTACATCAGAGTCACATCAATACAATACATAAATATCACAAAGAAGAGAAGGTTCCGACTACGGACGAAAACCAACGAGAAAACCAACGAGAAAAGAAGAACGACGTCCATCCTTGCTATCCCAGGCTGCCGGCCTGGAACCCATCCTAGATCGATCAAGAAGAAGAAGAAGAAGAAGCAACTCCAAATGAACAATCAATGCGCTCGCGTCAAGTAACCCTTACCTGTACCTACAACTGGTGTTGTAGTAATCTGTGAGCCACAGGGGAATCAACATCTCATTTCCAAACGTATCAAGACTAGAAAAGCTTAATGCGTGAGGTATGGTTAATTGGTGAGGCTGTAGCAAGCGTCTAAGCATTTATTTAGTGGCTAACTTACGAGTACAAGAATAAGAGGGGGATGATCTATGCATAGCGGACGTGAACTACTGTTGATCAAATGAACGATCCTGAACACCTACTTACGTCAAACATAACCCCACCTTGTCCTCGATCGGAGTAGGAACTCACGAAAGTGACAGTCACGGTTACGCACTCAGTTGGCATATTTTAATTATGTTAACTTCAAGTTGTCGAGAACCAGTGTTAAACAAAGTTCCCACGTTGACACATAACCGCGGGCACGGCTTTTCGAAAGATTTAACCCTGCAGGGGTGCAGCAACTAATACATCACAAATTACCACAAGCCGCATAGAACTCCTCGATCACGAAGCTCGCGATCTCGTCGGACTCCTTAGTGGAAAACCTCAACTCTGAGATTACCCAAAGCATCACCGGAATCCCGATGCAGAAGACATTCGTCAAAGGTAAAACTAATCCAGCAAGGCCGCCCGGCGTGTCGACGATCCCGATAGGAGACGCATATCTCGTTCTCAGGACACGATGGATGGAACTAGCTACGAGTGCCAAACCTCGAGTTTCCTCGCAGGGGCCCTGCAGGGAGACCGTTTGGGACCAACACCGTCAGCACTGGCCCCCTGTTTATGTAAAATTACTCCTCGGGTTCTTGATGCCCTATGTATTCAGTATTAACAAAATTATTATGTTGGGAAAATGTAGTACCAATGGTGGGCCTTGCCAGACCAGCTTTAATCTAAAACGAATTATCAAGGGGGTCCCCATAACTACCCCGATCGTGTTAGGAGCGCTCAATTATGGAATATAACACCGGTAGCCGAAACTACGGGGGCAAAGGTGGAACAAAACACCAGGCTAGCAAGGCCAAGCCTTCCACCTTTTACCAAGTATATAGGTGCATTAATTTAAATAGCATTTTATAGGGTGATATAACAAGGAACCCGTGTTATCACATGGAAACCACTGTACCTCCAACTAGCAACGTTAACACCTGGTTAAGCAAGCGGTAACATAGCCAATCAGTGGTTTGCTAGGTTGTGAACTTATTGAAGGTTTCATGGCATTGTTGAGAGGCTGATATTTAACAGGTGGTAGGCAACGAGACATAATCGATAGAAGCGGTAAAACTAGCAAGTCAATGATAGTAATGGTATCTGGGGAAATGGTCATCTTGCCTGAGATCCCACTTGGAAGAAGAATGACTCCGTGAAGCAGACGAACCAATGTAGTCGAACGGGTCCTCACAATCCGACACGCTTGCGGAACTCTATCGAGACGAAGCAAACCGAAAACAAGAATAAACACGCGATATTCACCACACGATGCACATCACATATGATGCATGTACAAAAGAATATATGAAAGACACGGCATGTCAATTCACAACAACCAAATACTACACATTAACTGAAGTTCAATATCCAACGAGTTGCATATTGACGAAACTCCACATATGAGTTATTTAGTTCTATCCCTATTAGGTACACTTCAATATTAAATGTGGTACACATGGCAAGAGGTGAAGCGTAATTAATCTACCTATATAGGCATTTTAAATGAGGTCGGAAATGACATATAGCATCTCCGAGATGACCTCATACGTTAATTTGTAATTCTGTCCAGATCTGAACTAACATGTTTAATTGTTAGTTAAACAGAAAAACAAATAGGTTCACGTGATTCTACGCGTCGTTACGAGCAATTTACACATAGAGAACATCTCCAACGGAGCTACGGTTCAAAAGATACAAACACCGCAAGATATGATGGCATGAATGCAATAATGTGTGCAATGACAATCACAACCATTTCAAAACACACAACCAGCAAGAAAATATGAAACTACACGAGATTCTAAGCAAGTTTCATATAGGACACGATCAAAACGGAGCAACTGTTCAACAACTACGAGCTAAGCAAGAAATCACTACAATCTGCCAAAATCAGCCACATAGCATTTTCTACACCCCACAACTACGAGCTACACAAATCTAAAATGCTCAACCAAGGCATGAGACGATAGAGGGCAAGAAGCACTACAACATACAACTAACGACACCTAGCATGGAAGCATGGCTCGCTAGGAAAAGAAGTCACAAAAAGGCATCTCACACACAGTTTCAAACTTAGTTAAAATAATAGTTTATGAAACTGAAGTTTTCGATCTGAAGGCATATTGACAGCAGCAAAACCATAAGCTACAGGAGTCCAAATGGCATGAAAATTCACAGCATGCTAGAGAATCCTGAAGTCTAGAACTAACTCCATTGCACCAACCTCAAAATAGCTACAGAACACCAGATAAACTCATGCGAAGACAGCAACAAAATATAACAGATTCAGACTTAGAAATATTTTAGCATCTCCAAAGCAGCACTATTTCCTAGCAAGTAAAGACAAAGAAAATCACATCTAAACATGGATTTCTATTGCAACCAAAATTACCAACGGCTAGTCTACACATCCAAGAGCAACTCTCTAGGTGACAACTTGATCATATCAAGTATGGAATAAATCACACAAAATAAACAAAAGGGCAACATGGCAAAATATCACGCGAACTAAATTTCTCAAAAGCTAAAACTAAATAAACAGTTAAATCCTATGCATTTTTCTACCCCGAAAACATATATAACATGAGGGGTTGCAAAATAAAAACAACGCCACACGTATATGCGAGATAACAAACTAGCCACGGAATCCTATATGCAAAAATACCAACGACTACTCTAAAATACATGGCCAAAGGATTCCTAAAACATGAACATTTTATCTACGGGGTTAGAGCAATCCGGACACGGACGCAAAATTAATACGGATCCACTCCCTATTCGGACAGCACACAAAACTTGGCATTCGACACATTAAACTAATTCAAACATGCATGCAAGTTGCAAAATGTTGATCTAGATGGAAAACTACCCAATTTACATATATTATTCGCTCCGATCCGACATACGAAATAAAAACTATGGACGTTCCAATATCTAGCTAATCCTGGAATTTAAATAAAATCCGAAATCCTAAAAAAAATAGCTAACGGGCTCATTTGTTCTACCGGGCCGAAACTGGGCAGCGCTGAATAACTAAATCACGCTCGGGGCGCAACATAGGGATCTGGAGGTTACCTTCGCGGGCTAGGCCGGATCTAAAGAGGAGGCAGGCCTAGCAGCGGGGAAGGAGGCCGACTGGGCCGGGATCTAGCGGAGCAGAGGGGAGGCGGCCAGGGGCCGCTGCGGCGCGGACGCTGGGCCAGCGCGGGGCCCATGGGGTGGCGCTGGATCGGGGCCGGCCTGGCGACCCACACGCGGAAGGTGGCGAGCGAAGGCGAGGCGAGTGCAGCCTCGGTCGGCGCAGTCAACGCCTCCCGATCTGGATCCCGATCCAGATCGCGGGGGGGAGGCACGCGCGGCCGAGGGCACTGACTGGCGGCAGGGGGCGGCAACCGAAGGCACGAGCGGCTGGCTGACTTGGGAGGCACTCGGTCATGGGGCTCCTTGCTGCGGCCAGGATCTGGCCGGCTCTCAGATCGAGAGAGGAGGGGGCTGTGGGCGAGCTGGCTACAGGGTTCGGCTCGGGCTCTCATTGCTGGTTGACCTCGTGGGGAAAGCAAGGTGGGGCTAGGGGATGGATCCCTAGAAACTAGGTTTTGGATGGATAGTCTACGGTCCAAATATATAGCTAGGAGGATAGTTGTAGGTTCATCTCGACCCTCCGATTTAGATTGGGTGGACGAGATAAATAGGTTAGGAAGTCCAGTGGACAAACCGAAGACGGTTTGCGGTAAAACAGGGTTGATCCGGACCCAACGGTCACTAGCACCCGGTTTGGGTTTCGGGAGGTTTCGGACTAGGCTGCGCGTAGGGTCGGTGCACTGTGCACAGGGGCTAGGCGGGATGAGAGGGAGAAGGGGCAGCCGACAACGTATTTTAGAACACCTATAAAACGTCCGACGATAGACCGAATGCGGTGCCACTACGGTCGACCGTTCGGGTACCAGATGGACTCCGATTGCGACGAAATCTGACAAGCGGCCTATCTATATTAAAATAAAACCACACGTCAAGTTCCAACCCAATAAGAGAATGTTTTACACACACTTTTAAAACCGGGTTTTGACAATGCCGCAGGCGCGTGCGAGTGCGGTCGGGCTCAGAACGGGCGATGACGAGAACCGGCAACTAACAACGGATGCAACTTTTTAAAACTGGCGGCAATGGGGTGCCGATGCAGTGCTGATGATGCGCATGATGCGATGATGATGCGACAAATAAAAATAACCACACGACGAAAATGGAAAGAAAAGGGGAATCTTCTGGAACGTCGGTCTTGGGCTGTCACAACTCTCCTACACTACAAGAGGATCTTGACTCGAGATTCGAGAATGAAAGGGGAAGAGCATGAGAACGCAAGAGGTAAAACCTAGTCGCTTCTATGACAAATGATTGAAACCAACGATCCTTGAAGGTTGCAAAGCGATGAGGAATGATATGAGAAACAAGGAAGAATTCACGGAAAAGTTCGGCAGCACTTCGGTAGGAAAAGGGGACAAACATTCGATAAGATGGGAGAATTAGACAAGATTCATAACAACCAACTAATAGAACAAGGGAACACCATGATCTTGATATAACAACATGATTGACCGAAATGAGCAACATCACCACCACTCTGGAACAAGAGAACATAAACTAGATCTTTGAGAGAGGTAATGAAGAAGACAAGATGATAGATTGAAGAGAGCAACATCACAATGCCTCCGTCAGAAAGAATATAAACTAGCACTTGGAAAGAAAAGAACGAAGAAGAATTTAGAAGTACTACCACAATAATCTTGAAGAATACCTTGAGAATGAAGAAATCTTGAGCCGCTCCATAAGAAGGATTGAACTCACTTGATGGAACAAGAATAAGAATTATGTTACGCTTACCCTTGATCAAGTTAAATTGATGACCAACAACGGATTTGCATACCACTTATTCTTCCTGAAAGAAACTTGGCGAGAGAGATAGGTAAGCACCACTTGAAGCATGATTGAAGGAAGCACCGGTAAGACTTAACAATTGAATGGAAATACCAAGAATTAATAGAGATACATGAGAATAAAGAGATCATGAGCCACGTGAGAGAAAACTTGAAAAAGGCGCCGGAATAACCGAGAGACGACCGAAGAGGAAACAATTGAGAAGATTTTGAGAACGAAAGCTGAAAGCTGAGAACGAAGAAGTATTCTGAAATGATGGCCTTCGGAGGATCGAGAATGAAAATTACTCAGAAATGCACCGAATAGCAAGAAATGAATCACTCATGATTGGGAACAATTAAAGATGATGCCACAAAGCAGAAATGATAAATCTTCAAGAGAATGGACCAAGCTTTAGGAGGAACAGTCCTTCGAATTTGCAAGATGAGAACGATGACGAGAAACAACACCAAGAATAATGAGACACTCCGGAATAAAGAAGAATGGAAGGTTGAGCCGAATATGAGAATTAATTCGAATAGATCTTCAAGAAGGAATATGACTGATGGAAATCCTTCTTACGTCACATTGAAAAAGCATTAGAGAGCACCGGAAAGATTACAAGAGCCATATAAGATCCTTGGAAAGAACGTGTGGGTTATGGTCCCACTCAAAAGAAACCACCGTTGAAATAATTACTAACAAAGAAAGATACTGCACCGGTACAGATGCAAACTTGATGAGGTTGAGCACCTCAAAATAATTAAAGAATTGAAAACAAGAAACTTTTGAGATACCTTCAACACTCCGGATAGAATAGAGATAAGTGAATAAACAAGATAGGTTTATAAGAATCTCCAACATGGGAAAGAATTTAAAGGATGAAAATGATATGAGGAACACGCATAACTGAATTGAATTCACCGGAAAAGATAACAAGATTGAATAAAGGTGAGCACGAAGCTTCTGAGAACCTTCAGAATGAATCGACGGATACAAAACCAAAGAAGATAGCGGAAGCATCACTGAATATAAAGGCACTAGGATGATGACTGAAAACAAAGACAACTTGGGACAGATGAGAGAAACTCCGGTAAGAATTGAGAGAATGATCTGCAAATATTGGAGAGGATTGAATTCACTTGGAGAGAAACACACCGGCTGAAAAGAATTGACATAACAACTCCGGTTGACAATAATTGATATGGCTATTTGAATGAACAAAAGAATTTGCATTCTCACATAAAAATATGAGAACGCCTCTTGGAAGGAGGTGAATTCACCACTTGACATCGAAGCAACTCTAATTACCATATTCCAACAACACAAAAGATGAGGCTTGCAAATTAGCCAGAACAAACTCATGAGAGAGATTTCGTCTGATATTTTCGTGGACAGCATCGCACGGGTGCGAACCTTACAGTAGCCATCCTGTGCAAAGCAGTGCACACGACATACGAAGCGTCCCCAATTCGTAGCAAGCTACAAGGAGTCTTTAAGACACAACGAGAACCGCTGAAATTCGACCGTGAAGAAACGAATCCACTAGATGTCGAACCCCTACCTAACATCATGCATTTGTTGGAAGATTGTCCAATAAGTAACTACTTGAATTCCCACCTAAGAACTCCCAAAATATCTGGTCATGCAATCTGGTATACGGATACAAGGAGTAATATTTCACACAACTCCTATACTAACACGTCCAGTGGATCACATCCGTCAACAAATAACCAGAATCCCGGACCTTCATCTACTACAAACCCTAGTGATCACAAGGATACAAAGCATGGCAGTACTCCCGAACAATCTGCACCAGTACTGGGGACATCGGGGTTATCTCGCCACTAATAGTATTGAAGCAATTACGAATATCCTTCGTCCTGAGATACTAAGAAATCTGAATGATAACGATGTGCTCAAGAATCCCCTCGAGCTCAACTCCCCGGAAGAAATCAAGTCAGACAGGAGGCACAAAGACAGAACTTCATCACATCGGCGTCATATAGATTCCAAAAATATTCGCGTGATCCTAAAAAAAATTTTGAGTGAGAAGAGGAGGAAAATTCAATTATTACGCCAAGATTCCTCACCAGAGCATAGAAGAGGAGAAAAAAGAATCCTACTCTCCGATATATAACTAGATTCAAAGTAGTTTTTCACTAGACTCGACTCGACCAAGTTCGATCAGTCAAGGGTGATCCTAGGTTGGTACTGCTCTGATACCAACTTGTAACGCCCAAGATGCGATCCTATCCTCAATTTGGCACGAGGGCCTCGTCAGGGATAGAAGCGCATCTCGTCGTTTCGCAAGAATGGATATCGTTACAAGTACATGTATTGAAAAGAAGAGATATATGGAATTGGCTTACACTCGCCACAAACTACATCAGAGTAACATTAGTACAATACATAAATATCACGAAGAAGAGCAGGGTCCGACTACGGACGGAAACAAACGAGAAAAGAAGAACAACGTCCATCCTTGCTATCCCAGGCTGCCGGCCTGGAACCCATCCTCGATCGATGAAGAAGAAGAAGAAGAGAAAGCAACTCCAAATGAACAATCAACGCGGTCGCGTCAAGTAACCTTTACCTGTACCTGCAACCGGTGTTGTAGTAATCTGTCAGCTACAGGGGACTCAACAGTCTCATTTCCATAGGTATCAAGACTAGCAAAGCTTAGTGGGTGAGGTATGGTTATGTGGTGAGGCTGCAGCAAGCGTCTAAGCATTTATTTAGTGGCTAACTTACGAGTACAAGAATAAGAGGGGGATGATCTACAAATAGCGGACGTGAACTACTGTTGATCAAATGAATGATCCTGAACACCTACTTACGTCAAACATAACCCCACCGTGTCCTCGATCGAAGTAGGAACTCACGAAAGAGACAGTCACCGTTACGCACTCACTTGGCATATTTTAATTAAGTGAACTTCAAGTTGTCTAGAACCAATGTTAAACGAAGTTCCCACATTGCCACATAACCGCGGGTGCAGGGGTGCTCCAACTAATCCATCTAAAATTACCACAAGCCGCATAGAAAACCTCGATCGTGAAGATCGCGATCTCGTCGGACTCCTTAGTGGAAAACCTCAACTCTGAGATTACCCAAACCATCACCGGAATCCGGATGCACAAGACATTCGTCAAAGGTAAAACTAATCTAGCAAGGCCGCCCGACATGTCGACGATCCCGATAGGAGCCACGTATCTCGTTCTCAAGACACGATGGATGGAACTAGCTATGAGTGCCAAACCTCGAGTTTCCTCGCGGTGGCCCTGCAGGCAGACCGTTTGGGACCAACACCATCAGCACTGCCCCCCCTTTTTATGTAAAATTACTCCTCGGGTTCATGACGCCCTATGCATCGTGTATTAACAAAATTATTATGTTGGGCAAATGTAGTACCAATGTTGGGCCTTGCCAGACCAGCTTTAATCTAAAACGAATTATCAAGGGGGTCCCATAACAACCCCGATCGTGTTAGGAGCGCTCAATTATGGAAGATAACACCGATAGCCGAAACTAAGGGGGCAAAGGTGGAACAAAACACTAGGCTAGAAATACAAAGCCTTCCACCTTTTACCAAGTATATAGGTGCATTAATTTAAATAGCATTTTCTAGGGTGATATAACAAGGAACACGTGTTATCACATGGAAACCACTGTACCTGCAACTAGCAACGCTAACACCTGGTTAAGCAAGCGGTAACATAGCCAATTAGTGGTTTGCTAGGTTGTGAACTTGTTGAAGGTTTCATGGCATTGTTGAGAGGCTGATATTTAACAGTTGGTAGGCAACGAGACATAATCGATACAAATGGTAAAACTAGCATGTCAATGATAATAATGGTATCTGGGAAATAGTCATCTTGCCTGAGATCCCGCTTGGAAGAAGAATGACTCCGTGAAGCAGACGAACCGATGTAGTTGAACGGGTCCTCACAATCCGACACGCTTGCGGAACTCTATCGAGACGAAGCAAACCGGAAACAAGAATAAACACGCGATATTCACCACATGATGCACATCACATATGATGCATGAACAAAAGAATATATGCAACACACGGCATGTCAATTCACAACAACCAAATACTACACATTAACTGAAGTTCAATATGCAACAAGTTGCATATTGACGAAACTCCAAATACGAGTAATTTAGTTCTATCCTGATTAGGTACACGACAATATTAAATGTGGTTACACATGGAAAGAGGTGAAGTGTAATTAATCTACCTATCTAGGCATTTTAAATGAGGTCGGAAATGACATATAGCATCTCCGAGATGACCTCATACGTTAATTTGTAATTCTGTCCGGATCAGAACTAACACGTTTAAAGGTTTGTTAAAGAGAAAAACAAATAGGTTCACGTGATTCTACGCGTCGTTACAAGCAATTTACACATAGAGTACATCTCCAAGGGAGCTACGGTTCAAAAGATACGGACACCACAAGATATGATGGCATGAATGCAATAATGTGCGCAATGACAGTCACAAGCATTTCAAAACACACAACCAGCAAGAAAATATGAAACTACATAAGATTCAAAGCATGTTTCATATAGGACACGATCAAAACGGAGCAACGGTTCAACAACTACGAGCTAAACAAGAAATTACTACAATCTGCCAAAATCAGCCACATAGCATTTTCTACACCCCACAACTATGAGCTACAGAAATCTAAAATGCTCAACCAAGGCATGAGACGATAGAGGGCAAGAAGCACTACAACATACAACTAACACCACCCAGCATGGAAGCATGGATCACTAGGAAAAGAAGTCACAAAAAAGGCATCTCACACACAGTTTCAGACTTTGTGAAAATAACAGTTTATGAAACTGCACTTTTCGATCTGAAGGCATATTAAGATCAGCAAAACCATAAGCTACAAGACTCCAAATGGCATGAAAATTCACAGCGTGCTAGAGAATCCTAAAGTCCAAAACTAACTCCATTGCACCAACCTCAAAAGAGCTACAGAACACCAGATAAACTCATGCAAAGACAACAACAAAATATAACAGATTCAGACTTAGAAATTACCAAGGGCTAGTCTACACATCCAAGAGCAACTCTCTAGTTGACAACTTGATCATATCAAGCACGGAATAAATCACACAAAATAAACTAAAGGGCAACATGGCAAAATATCACGCGAACTAACTTGCTTAAAAGCTAAAAACTGAATAGACGGTTAAATCCGATGGATTTTTCTACCCCGAAAACATATATAACATGAGGGGTTGCAAAATAAAAACAAGGCCACACGTATATGCGAGATTATGTCCTAAACGCGGAATAACAAATTAGCCACGGAATCCTATATGGAAAAATACCAATGACTACTCTAAAATACATGGCAAAAGGGTTCCTAAAACATGAAGATTTTATCTACAGGGTTCGAGCAATCCGGACATGCACGCAAAATTAATACTGATCTACTCCTTATTGGGACAGCATGCAAAACTAGGCATTCGGCACGTCAAACTAACTCAAACATGCATGCAAGTTGCAAAATATTAATCTACACGGAAAGCTACAGAATAAAAACTACCGACGTTCCAATATCTAGCAAATCCTGGAATTTCAATAAAATCCGAAATCCTAACAAAAAATAGCTAACGGGCCTAATCTGTTCTACCGGGCCGAAACTGGGCAGCGCTGAATAACTAAATCACGCTCGGGGCGCAACATAGGGATCTGGGGTTACCTTCGCGGGCTGGGCCGGATCTAAAGAGGACGCAGGCCTGGCGGCGGAGAAGGAGGCCGACTGGGCTGGGATCTGGCGGAGCAGAGGGGAGGCGGCCCGGGGCCGCTGTGGCGCGGACGCTGGGCCGGCGCGGGGCCCATGGGGCGGCGCTGGATCGGGGCCGACCTGGCGGCCCACACACGGAAGCTGGGGAGCGGAGGCGAGGTGAGCGCAGCCTTGGGCTGCGCGGTCAACGCCTCCCAATCTGGATCCCCGATCCAGATCACGGGGGGGGGGGGGGGAGGCAAGCGCGGCCGAGGGCTCTGACTGGCGGCAGGGGGCGGCGACCGAAGGCACGGGCGGCTGGGTCCCTTAGGAGGCACTCGGTCACGGGGCTCCTCGTTGCGGCTAGGATCTGGCCGGCTCTCAGATCGAGAGAGGAGGGGGCTCGTGGCGAGCTGGCTACATGGTTCGGCTCGGGCTCTCGTTGCTGGTTGGCCTGGTGGGGAAAGCAAGGTGGGGCTAGGGGATGGATCCCTAGAAACTAGGTTTTGGGTGGATAGCCTACGATCCAAATATATAGCTAGAAGGCTAGTTTTAGGTTCATCTCGACCCTCCGATTTAGATCCGGTGGACGAGATAAATAGGTTAGGAAGTCCACTAGACAAGCTGAAGACGGTTTGCGGTAAAACAGGGTTGATCCGGACCCAACGGTCACGAGCACCCGGTTTGGGTTTCGGGAGGTTTTCGGACTAGGCTGCGCGTAGAGTCGGTGCACTGTGCAGAGGGGCTAGGCGGGGATGAGAGGGAGAAGGGGCACCCGACAACGTATTTTAGAACACCGATAAAACATCCGACGATAGACCGAATACGGTGCCACTACGGTCGACCGTTCGGGTACCAGAGGGACTCTGATTGCGACGAAATTTGACACGCAGCCTATCTATATTAGAATAAGACCGCACGTCAAGTTCGAACCCAATCACAGAAAGTTTTACACACTTTTAATCAGGGTTTTGACGATACCGCGGGCGCGTGCAAGTGCGGTCGGGCTTAGAACGGGTGACGAACTGGCAACTAACAAAGGATGCAACCTTTTAAAACTGGCGACAACGGGATGCCGATGCAATGCTGATGATGCGCATGATGCGATGATGATGTGACAAATAAAAATAACCACACGACGAAAACGGAAAGAAAAGGGGAATCTTCTGGAACGTCGGTCTCGGGCTTTCACAAGAAGGCAGAGTTGTATCATGTCTATCTAGATAGCTACGTCCTCACGAAGAGAACTACGCCACTCATGATGTTCAGTTGGGAGCTATGGTTCATCCCTTGAAGACATGGCGGCATTACCTTCTGGGAAAGGGATGTCAGATATACACACACCACAAAAGTGTGAAGTATATTTTCACTCAAAAGGAATTGAACATGAGGAAACAAAGATGGTCGAAGTTGATCAAAGACTATGACCTCAGTGTTCAATACCGCCCTGGAAAGGCTAATGAGGTAGCAGATGCCTTGAAGAGAAAGGCTTGCCCCTTGAATGCTGTGATCACGGAATAGCTACCCGTCCTTCCTGAAGAGCTTGAAAGCTTTGCATTGGAGCTAGTTGCACTAGGATTTCTGGCCAACCTCGAAGCAAAGCCAACCTTGCTGGACAATATTAAGGATGCTCAGAACGAGCACAAGAGTAGCATCAAGAGGAAGATCAAGAATGGCAAAGCCACATGATTCTCAGTTGATGAACAAGGATTAATATGGTTTGGGAATCGCATTTGCATACTCAACAAAGCTGAGCTAAAGAATTTGATCTTGCAAGAAGCCAGTGACACTACGTTTTCTACCCGTCCTTGAGGAACCTAGATGTACTAGGACCTGAAGGCAAGATTCTTGTGGCGTGGCATGAAGAGAGAGTTAGTCACTTATGTCACTAAGTGTGACATATAACAGAGAGTCAAAGCTGAGCATCAGCGACCCGCTGGATTGTTACACCTCTTAGAGTGCCTGAATGGAAGTGGGACCAACTTGATATAGGCTTCATCACTAGGTTGCCCAGGTCAAGAAGAGGATATGATTCTATTTGGGTCATTGTCGATCACCTGGCCAAGGTAGCCCACTTCATCTCCATCAAGACCACTTACGAAGGACACAAGCTAGCCAGTCTTTAGATCGAGCGTATTGTGAGACTCCATGGAGTCCCTGAGGAGATCGTGTGTGATCGAGGTAGTTAGTTTACCTCGAGGTTCTGGAAGCAGTTTGATGAAGCTGTGGGAACCCGGCTATCCTCCAGCACCACTGTTTCACCCTCACACAAGCGGACTGATGGAACGAGTAAATCGGATACTCGAAGATATGCTTCGTTCTTCTGTTTTGGCGTATGGAGAAAATGGTAAGATTGCTTACCTTTTGCCGAGTTCTCCTATAATAACAGCTACCAATCTAGCCTTTTGGATGGCACCATTTGAGGTTTTGCATGGACGCAAGTGCTACACTCCGCTCAACTGGTCGGAAACAGGAGCAGGACTAGTCTTTCGACCAAATATCCTCCATGAAGCCGAAGAGTATGTTCAACTCGTTAGGGAACACCTAGAGACCGCCATGTCAAGATAGAAGAGTTTGACTGATTCCCGCCACTAAGAAGTGAGCTTCAACAATGGATACCAGGTATATCTATATATCACCCCTCTCAAAGGAACAAAGTGTTTCCACACCAAGGGGAAGCTTGCACCAAGATACATCGCCCCCTTTAAGATCACTACAAGACTAGGAAAAGTTACCTACGAGGTAGAGCTACCTTCCGAGCTTTCTGATGTGCACAACATTTTCGACCTGACAACATCTGGAAGTGTCTACAAGTTCCCAACCACCCCGATCTTTACAAGGACATCGATTATCAGTCCATGGACCTTCAACCAGACCTCACTTATCAGGAGAGACCCGTTCGCATCTTGCATGAAGCTGAACATCACACCCGGAGCCACGCCATCAAGTAATTCAAGGTCAAGTGGAGCAACCACACTGAAGCAGAAGCAACCTAGGAGAGTGAAGACTACCTTAGATCCGAGCTCCCTTATCTTTTTAGCACCTAGCTTAGGCATCTCGGGGGCGAGATTATTGTAATGGTGGAAGGTCTGTGTTTGTACCACATTGTTATGCTATGATTTTATAAAAAAAATGAACCAATTAAAACTTTGTGTGTGCCTTTGATGCTTGAATTTATTGCCAATTGCTTGTTTGCTTGCTTGGGTTTTCAATCAAAAAAATCTCCATCTTTCAAGACTCATCTTCTTGCTCCAAATCTTTACCAATTAACCATACCATGTGTATAGGACCTAAAACTATTTTTACAAAATATTATTTTAGCTTCAAAATCTGAGTTTATCAATTTTTTTCCGAAACCAATCTTGCAAGTTCCATGATTGTCATTGTGTGCTTATATGCTTGAGTGAGTGAATTCAAAATCCATAATTTTATAACATGATTACTGCCAAAAAACATTTCTTCTTATTTTGACTATTTTAAAACCTTGCTTTGGGTTTGCACTACAAGTCCGTGATGACAAGGGAGTGCCTTTACCCAAAGATGGTAATTTGGTTTTAGAACTATTTTAACTCTCCAACATCATAAAACAATTATTTTTTCGAATTATTTTCCTATTTTACATGCATGTCCATTTAAAATTACTTTTCTGCCTTAGAAAAAACTGAGAAAATTTGGAGATACTCACAGGACATATATTTTCCATACATAAGATTTTCGACCCCTATTTATATTCAAAATATTTAAGCAAGCCCTTGAAAACCAACTCCTTCCGTTTTGACCTTTTGAAATATTTCCAAAGGAAATATTCCCAATAAATTTCTAGAAAATTCCAGCAACCTTCCCAAGCTATATTTGGTAGCCACACCAAGTTTCACCTCATACCAAGGTGGTTTTGTTCACTAAACAATCCTACAACCCTCTCTCTCCATAATCAAGTTGAACTAACTCTACATTGCAAAGTTTATCCAAATGGATTCAAACTTTGCAGGAGTGTTCTACACCTCAAATGTGGTGTCTCTGCCAAAAATGGGATTTGCAGGGGGTAATCTACCCACATTCCCTTCGGAAGGGACAGATCTGCCCATTTGGGGGTGATTTCATGGTTGCATTGCCAAACTTGTCCAATGAATCTCAAATTTGGTGGAGCATCCTATTTTTACATCCAACTTAATCCTATTAACTTTCATCACCACTAGTGAAGTTTAGCTACCCCAAACACCTATCGAAGAACTTCTGCCAGATTACTGAATCAGCTCCTACCTCACTCCACACCCATACACTTTCCTCCAAACTCTTTGACCAAATAGCCAACACCACTACCAACCACATGAGAGTGGCCTCTCATTGGTTCAAAATCCCATTCTAATTTCTGGTGCAAAGATGACATCACTCCTTTAATCACTTCCTATGGCCAG
The DNA here is from genome assembly GCF_904849725.1 of Hordeum vulgare subsp. vulgare. Classification (NCBI taxonomy): domain Eukaryota; kingdom Viridiplantae; phylum Streptophyta; class Magnoliopsida; order Poales; family Poaceae; genus Hordeum; species Hordeum vulgare. Next base: position 250,465,637 of record NC_058523.1, on the reverse strand, counting down.
CAGAGAGTCCCTCGGCTCTCAAACGACTAAGTATCTTCAGACCCAGCTCCAGGATACGCCAGACACGGCCAAGGCGCCACGGAGCACATTGGCATGTCGTGGCATGCCAAAACTGTGCTCTGGGCATTCTACAGGGCGCACTTGAAGCAAAGGTGGCCAGCCCCGGCTCGATCAAGCCTCCCCATTGCCCATTCGCGTCCCCGAAACCCCTCTATATCTGGGCAGCACCAGGGCCCCTCCTGCCTTGCTTTGTTAACCGGAGCAATGCGTGCCCACGCGCGCCAGATCTAGCCAGAAGACCGCGGCCACGCATGCACGCTCCACCTTGCTCTCTCTCCCTCTCAGTGGGTCGCAGGGGTCCTAAACCATGTATGCAATATCGTGCTTTCGACCGCGAGCAGTCACTACCCCTCCTGCGAGCCACAGTGAAACTACCGGCGCTTCCAGCACGGTGCACCATCGGGGCCTATAAGTAAGCCTTCCCCCTCGCTCCAGCACCCTCATTCCACCTCTCCACAACCTAAATCACACCCCTACCAACCCCATTCGAGTACAGTGAGCTCCTGTGCTCGAGATCGACCGAGGCCCTGCAGCTTTGGAGCTCCGTCAATCTCGGGCTACGGGCCATCCCACACGCTCCTCTCTCCTTCTTCATGACCCTAGCATCCTTAGGGAGCTTCCCCATCACCTCCCCGAGCTAATACCTATCCGTAGCTGCTAGTTCATCAGCCTCCCGAATTGGCTCTGCCGCAGCCACCTCGTCGCCGGTGAATCAGAGCCTCCCCATCGACCGCTCGACCACCAGCAGATAGGCGACGGTGAGCTGGTTCCATTCCTGCCATCAGTTGGCTCGAGGACACCAGTATCGTCGCTGGCGTGCCTCCCCTCCTCTCTGTCTTGAGAAGAAAGACGACCCTGACAGGTGGGGCACACGTGTCCGTGACTCTTCTCTCTCCCCCTCTCTCTCCTCTCTGCCGCTGACCACAGGGGCCCGCGCGTTAGGTTTGAACCTCACGACGAGCACGTCTGGGCTAGCTAGCTGGCTGGCTAACTGGGCCGGCCCAAGCCACAGGCCGAGCGAGGCCTGAGTCAAAGACCTTTTTTTGTGTTTAATCAAGTTTTAAAGAATATTTTGTAAAATTTGTTATCCAATATAATTTAATTATTTTTCAACCATAATTCTTCTAAAAATGATTAGAATTTAATAGAGCTATTGCACAAATTTTTTAGATAACTTTTCAGTATAGCAGTAAATAAAAAGGCTAATTTGAATATTTTAGCTTCTCTTAAAATGATTTTTGAAAATATTATTTTCACTAAAACGAGAGACAAATATTTTCAAAATAGTAATATAAATTTATCAGAATAAAGAAACATTTTTAAAGTGAGTTTGTGCTCTATTTTTGAGTGAGCTACTTATTATTTTATTATTTCCTACGACGATAAATACCATGTTTGACGAAGGAATTGGACTTGAAGACCCCGAAGACCCTGGATACTTAGCTAATCAAGGCAAGCAGCCCTTTGACCATGTTTGAGAAAAATACTATTTGCATGCTAGTAGAGCAATTATTCCCCTTGCATATGATCATGAATATTCGGTAAATCATCGATATGATGTTTCGATGGCTCCTCCGGAACACTTGCATTTTGAGCATGATCTTACAACCTATGAGGATCACGCTAATATCATGTTGACAAGTAGAGCGAAGCATAGTAGAAGCATGAGCATGATGATGGTTAAATCAAATGTTTATGAAAACCCCGTCAGGTGCCACTAATGCCCGGGGGTGATGACGAGATTGGTGGACACTTGTGAAGAAGTGGTGCACCGGATGTATTTTGGTGTGAGTGGTTTTGGAAATGGGATTAGATTTATGATGTGTCGACCGTCCCAACCTTATATGTACGACCATGTTACCCCTTTATGGGATGGGGCTTTGTTGATTACTTTGGTCGGTGCTACGAATGAGCCACATTACTAGTGGCGGGAGTGATGTGTGGTCAATCTCGTGACAGGGCCGTGCCAGGTAGGACGACTATGCCGTTTTTACGTATTCCGGGCACACCGTTGGTCCCCGCATGGATGATACTGTCCAGAGTCTGTGCTTGTAAGATGTACATCATGTGGGCTGAGTACCAATCGAGTGGACCTCTTTGTCTAGTATCGTCAGGGGAAAGGCATTGATCGGGTACTTACCTCGGATAAGTTATTTCAGTTAAGCTATAATCCACCAATACTACATATTACTTGTTATCATACGTGCTGCATTATCCATATCATGGGTTGTTTGCGAGTACATTCAAAGTACTCAATTGCTTGCCACTGGTTATGATATTGACCAGACATGGAAGGACCGGAGTTTGGAGAAGAGTACTTCATCAGAGACGGACTTGCGAACTAGGACGCTTCCCAGTGAGAATGCATTTTGGTGTAGGCTGATGGCATGGGCACCCGCTTAGCCCCAAGACTTCCGCTAGTAGATGTATAGGTGTGATTTGGCCTTACAAGGCCCTACCTTTGTGAACTTGACCTTGATGGTCCTTTCATGTATTATTTTGGTATGTTGGATGTAAGACTCTTAATATTCAATATATGTGTGTTCGGTGAGCATTGATCTCTAGGATCACTGAGCAAATTCATTTAGCGATCTCGACTTGTAAGTCGGGGTACCCACAGACCAAAAAGCATTTATTTAATTTAAGCTTTTAAAACCCCCGCAACTGAGGTTTGTACAACAAGCCCTGAAATTACGGAAGTTATTTTGTCCCAAATATTTTATTTGGATCCTATAGTCAAAACCACTTCCAAAAACCACAAGATAATTATTTAGAAGTTATTTTACTATTTTGGTTAAATACCTTTTTGTCCAGAAATGGTCTTTTAAAAGGGACAAATATTTTTATGTTCCAAAAATATTTGAGAAACTTTAGAGACTTAGTGGACATATATTTTCCATATATTAGAGTTTCAACACATGGTCTTGTTCAAAACATTGGACAAAACCCATCAAAACAGGTCGTGTGTGTTTCAAGTATTTGAAACATTTCTATAAGAAATATTCTCAAATAATTCCAGGAAAACTCTAAAAATTCACACATTATTTGTGTGATGATCTTGCCAAGTTTAATCTCAATCCTAGTTGTTTTGCTTCACTAAAATATTCAAAACCCCTCTTTCTCCAGAACCAAATTTGAGCAACTCTACATTGCAAAGTTTTCCCAATTGATCGCAAACTTTGTGGGCATGCTCTAATGACAAAATAACACCGCTAGACCAAGTGTTGCTTTAGGGGGAATAGTTTTGCATGACTAAATCTACAGACACCCATGCCGGCCCATTTGTATGGTTTACAAAGTCTGCATTGGATACTTTCTCTAAATGAGCTCAAAATTGGTGATCAGGGTTATTTCTTCCCATCATTTGATCCTGTTAAATGTCTTGTCAATTAGGAACTTCTACATTAAGCAAACATTGATCAAACACCTTATGGCAGAAAACCAAATTTGCTAGTTTGGCCTCTTCCAGTATTGTCCTCGACCTCCAATTTTACCACAACTTCACCAAGTTGGGGAACGTCGCATGGGAAACAAAAAAATTCCTATGCTCACCAAGATCAATCTAGGAGTTGCAAATCTACGACGATATATTGTATCTACATACCCTTGTAGATCCCTTAGCGGAAGCATTAAGAAATGCAGTTGATGTAGTCGAACGTCTTCGCGATCCTATCATGATCCATCCCGCGAACTCTCGATGAAGTGCCGAACGGACGACACCTCCACTTTCCGCACGCGTACAGCTCAATGACATGTCCGCCTCCTCAATACAACACGCAAGGGTGGAGTGGTAGATGAATTCCCAGGCAGCGCAACAACGTTACGGTGGTTGTGGTGGTGGTGTTGTCCCGGCGGGGCTTCGCCTAACCACTACCGGAAAAACTAGAGGAGGAATCTTTCTTGGGAGAGAGAGGGGCTCCAAAGGCTTCGTGTGTGCTCTTGGAGTGCCCCTCTATTAGAAATATGCCCTAGAGGCAATGATAAAATAGTTATTATTATATGTCCTGTTTCAAGATAATCGTTTATTATCCATGCTATAATTGTATTGAATGAAAGCATAAATGCATGTGTGGATATATAGACAAAACAAAGTACCTAGTAAGCCTCTAGTTGACTAGCCAGTTGAGAAAGGAAGGTTAAGGTTTTCTGACCATATGCAAGTGCTGCCACTTGATGACTAGATCACATAATTAGGAGAATGATGTGATGGACAAGACCCAAAGTATAAATGTAGCATGTGATCGTGTCATTTTGTTGCTATTGTTTTCTGCGTGTCAAGAATTCATTCCTATGACCACGAGATCATGTAACTCACTGACACTGGAGGAATACCTTATGTGTATCAAACGTCGCAACATTACTGGGTGACTATAAATGTGCTTTACAGGTATCTCCGAACGTGTGCGTTGATTTAGCATGGATCAAGACTGGGATTTGTCACTCCGTGTGACAGAGAGTTATCTAGGGGCCCACTCGGTAATACAACTTCACATATAAGCCTTGCAAGCAATGTGACTAAAACTATTAGTCACGGGATCTTTTATTACGGAATGAGTAAAGAGACTTGCTGGTAACGAGATTGAAATAGGTATAAGGATACCGACAATCAAATCTCGGGCAAGTAACATACCGAAGGACAAAGGGAATAATATACGGGATTATAGGAATCCTTGGCACAGAGGTTCAACCGATAAGATCTTCGTAGAATATGTAGGATCCAATATGGACATCCAGGTCCCGTTGTTGGATATTGACCGGGGAGTGTCTCTGGTCATCTCTGCATAGTTCTCCAACCCGCAGGGTCTGCACACTTAAGGTACATCGACGTTCCGGTATAGTTGAGTTATAGGTGTTGGCCGAAGGTTTGTTCGGAGTCCGGATGAGATCACAGACGTCACGAAGGTTTCCAGAATAGTCCGGAAATGAAGATTGATATATAGGAACGTTTCATTTAGCCTCCGGAAAGATTTCAGGCATTACCGGTAGTGTACCAGGAGTGACGAATGGGTTCAGCGTTTTTATCGGGAGGGGCCACCTGCCCGAGAGAGAACCTAATAGCCCGTGGGTAGCGCACCAGCACTTGGTGGGCTGGTGAGGCCAGCCTAAGTGGAATATTTCGGCTAAGGGAAAAAATCAAGAAGAAAAAAAAGAGGGAGGTGGGAAGGAAGGAAGGGACTCCTCCTTCCCCAAATCGAATTGGAGTTGGAGTCCCTCCTCTCCCACTTCGGCCGACGCCCTAGGGGCTCCCTTGAGACCCAAGTCTAGCCCTCCCCTCCTCCTATATATACTACATGTTTTAGGGTTTTTGATATACAACTTTGCCACATGCAACCCTAAACCTCTACTTCGTAGTTCTTCCTCTAGATTGGTTTTCTGCAGAGCTCGGGCGGAGCCCTGCAGGATTAGATCATCACCATCACCGATGCGCTATCACGATGCCGGAGAACCTCATCTACTTCCCCGCCTTTCTTGCTGGATCAAGAAGGCGGCGATCATCATCGAGTTGTATGTGTGCTGAACGTGGAGGTGTCATCCGTTCGACGCTAGATCGGAACGGATCGTGGGACGACGGTGATTTGAATCACAAAGTTGTTCCACTACATCAACTGCGTTTCTTAACGCTTCCCTCTTTAGTGATCTAGAAGGGTATGTGGATCCGATCTCCCTCTCGTATATGAACATCACCTTGATAGGTCTTTGTGTGCGTACGATTTTTTTTTCCGATGCAACGTTCCCCAACAGTGGCATCATAAGCTAGGTTCATGCATAGATGTAATCTCGAGTAGAACACAAAATTTATTATGGGCGTTGATGTTTGATTTGTTGCCCTCCTTTGTATTTTCTCGATTTGGCGGCATTGTTGGATTGGAGTGGCCCGGGCCAACATTACTCGTACAGTTACGAGAGACCGGTTTCATCGACTAACTTGCAACTGGTTGCATAAAGATGACTGGCGGGTGCATGTTTCTTCAACTTTAGTTGAATTGGATTTGACCGAGGCGGTCCTTGTAGAGAGGTTAAATAGAAATTTGCACATCTACAATGTGGTTTTGCGTGAGTAAGATGCGATCATACTAGATACCAATAGCAGCCAGGTAAAACATGCAACAACAAATTAGAGGACGTCTAACATGTTTTTGCATGGTATGCATGTGATGTGATATGGCCAAAGACATGATGTGATATATTGGATGTATGAGATGATCATGTTGTAATAGTTAAATATCGACTTGGACGTCGATGCTACGGCAACCGGCAGGAGCCATAGGGTTGTCTCTAAAGTAACATTTGTGTTTGAAGATGTGTTTACTATATTGCTAGGTTGTAGCTTTAGTAGTAATAGCATAGATAGCACGACAACCTCGATGGCGGCACGATGATGGAGATCATGATGATGGAGATCATCGTGTGGCGCCGGTGAGGATGAAGATCATGCCGGTGTTTTGGTGATGGAGATCAAGAAGCACAAGATCATGGCCATATCATGTAACTTATGAATTGCATCTAATGTTAATTCTTTTATGCACCTTATCTTGCTTAGAACAACAGTAGAATTATAAGGTGATCCCTCACTGAAATTTCAAGATAAAATTGTGTTCTCCCGGACTGTGCACTGTAACACCCTGGATTTTGCCCATTTCTTTTTCTTTGATTTTTATCAGGATTTGCTTTTCTGTGGCTTGATAGTTCTAAAACCTAAAGGGATTACCCTTGATTTGTTTTTCTTAGTGGCTTTCCAACCTTAAAACCACCTCAAGACCTAGCCATTTCCATCTTGAGCCAATACCAAGATTCTTTTCCATGGGAATAGTCCTTTTTCTTCTAAAGGAGTAATCCTGTTTGCCTTGAGTTATGAAGCAACCCCCTTTGCTATCTCTCCAAAAGTTACCAAATAATTCTCATAAATCTATTGGGTCATATCTTCCTCAGATATGACAAAATCTTTCTTGGCCATGTTCAAAAATATTTCTCAATAATTCCTTTTCTGATTCTTCCCTATCTGTCAAGTTGTGAAGCAAGTACCCTTCTAATTTGCTTGATTGCTCTCAAAACTTGTGGGCACTCTTTCCTAGCCATATCATTTCCTCATGCCAAATTTCAACTCAATTTAGCTAGTAAATATTTCTTGGCATATTTCCAAAGTTTCTGATCCAAAAGCAGCTTTGTGAAGCAAGTGCTAGCTAGGAGTGTTCAAATGAGTTGAATCTTTGCCATCATCTCAATATGCTCAAATTATGCCTCTCCACCAAATTTGAGCTTCACAACTTCAACCTTGTGACCATAGCTTCAAATCTTTGTCTCTAGTCATTATTTGAATTTGTGAAGCAACTATCTTTTATATTGCTGCATAAATTCTGAATTTTTACCAGGACATTCTCCTATCTATAAAACCTTGCTAAAACAATTTTTAGCTCATTTGATCTAGCCAATTAATTCTAGCAATTCTGTAAGTTTCTGTCCAGTAAGAAACTATATGAAGGAAGTGCCACTTCGGCTTATCAAGATGGCATGAATTTTATACAGCATCCTCATATGCCCAAATTATTCATCTCCTCCATGTTTGAGCTCAATCAAGGCATGCAAGTCAGTGCCACTTAAAAATTCCTATTTTGGACCAGATTAGCTAGTTCCAAAGCAACCCTGTCCAATTTTGATCCTGTGATCCTCAAACTTCACAGGAATGTAGTCCTTCCTACCCTAAGCCTCCCATACATAATCTTTTGTTCTTATAACCTTCCTGTTGATCACAATGTGGTATCCAAGTCTGCTGCAGGAAACTTCCAGTGAAGTTTCCCATTACCCTAGTGCTTCATTTAGTGATTCATCACCTCCAGGCTGCCTTGGGGACCAAGGACTTCACCTCAGACAAGGTGTGCCAACCCCTCGTGTCTCCTCAGTACTAGTGCATGTGGTGAACACCACCCTGGCATGCCATGGACGCGAGTTGCGTGTTTGCTAGCTCGGATCCCTCCTTTGCTCGTCGTTTCTGCATGCCTCGTCGTGTCCAACAGCTCCCCATGGTCGTCCTCTACCTCCTGGAGCCCTCTCCTCCTCTCAAGTCCTCTTCTGAGCGGTGTTGTAGCCGTGCCCGCAACGTGGTTGTCCCTGTCGGCGTTGCATCCTGTCGCTGAGCTCTCCCAAGGCCACCTCCTGCTTGTCCTCGTCTCTGGAGGCCCTGCCGACGTCGCCGTCATGTGCCCTGTAGCACCAGTGCTGCAATAAGGCCGCCACGGCGGCGGTGCCAATCCTCTCGCCCCGGCCGGCTGTAAAAGCGGCAGCCTCGAGCCTCCCCAGGTATCCCAAGCCACCTCTACCTCTCCCTCTCCCTCACCCTCCCAGAAATGCCCTCTGTCACTCTCCAGAGCTCGAGGAGCTCTCCTACCCTCCAATCGCCACCATGGTCGGCACCCTCTCCGGCCTAAATTCACGCAGAGTTGAGCTCCTCCTTCCGCCATTGTTCCCCCTAAAGGGCTCTCGTGAGCCGTCCGAGCTTCCCCGACCCCCAGCCCCTCCTCTCCGGTGTTGAGCCGCTCGCCCCATGGTCACCCGAGCACCCCTCCGCCATGGTCGTGGGCGCCCGTGCTCCGGTCCTTACCAAGCGTTGCCACCTATGGGGATGGATGCAGCCCGTCGCGCTGGTTATCCTAGTAGGCCGAGCGCCACCAGAGGTGACCTGTGCTGCCGGTAGTCACCGTCGGGGCCGGCCCCTGCCCTGGCCAAGCAGGAGGCCGGAGGAAGAAGAAGGAGTGACGGAGGAGAGAGAGGGTCCTGACAGGTGGGCCCCGACCCCACCTGTCGGTGAGAAGGATGCCGTCAGCTGGATTAAGTGGACGTGCCCCCTCGAAGTTTCCGTTTTCCCTGCGGGGAAACGTATTCTCCCTAAGTGCGTGACCAATTCGGTTGCCAGGGACCCGGATGTAAATAACCTTTCTACACATCAGTCCCTAGCACCAAAACCCTCGTACCTTTTTACCCGTAGCACCGATTCCAGTGATTCCAAAGCCCACGTCTCCGTATCGTCGAGCCAGACAAGATGGTATAATTTTCACCATGTGTTCTCGGAGTCGAAATGACCTTGTTGCCCTTGCCGTAAAAAGCCCTCCTCCGAGAGAGAACTATTTCCGGCAATTCCTTCCACGAGTTTCTCGCACTTCTTCCTAGTGGTTCCATCATCCCAGGCAAGCCACAACTTTGATTTGCTTCATTGCATGGCAATATCATAGTTTCATTAACTAATTTAATAATAAATATATTTGTTGATAGTCTAGAATGTGAGTATGCACTGTTGAATAAATTATTACTCAGATGAGTACGAGATCGTTAGTATCTTACACACTAGTCGAGAACATGAGGTTGAGATTACTTTGTGAATATGGATCAATAGTAGTGGCTTGAGCTTATTAATTATCGGATTGCTATGACATCAGAGTGTCAGCTCTGACATATTATTCGGATAAGATAACCTAGTTGGTTGATCAGAGTGACCTGTCCGGGCTCATCAGTGCAACCACATTTGCCAATCTTGATTTGGTATGATTGCATGATCTTTGACCCGTACCTCCAAAGAGGGAGGGTTATGGAAGCGTGCTACCTTGGCCCGGTAGGTGGTGATAACCCTGTGAGCTAGTTGAGTTGTTTTGTGCGCACGTCCCCGGTTGGGACAATTTTGTTTGGCCACGATGGTGGCAGGTGTCATGAGGACACAGGGCCACCCAGGGCAAGACTCCGGAAGGGAGGGGTTGCCGGTGGTACGATGAAAGAGTCACGGGTCAGGCAAGTTTTGTTGGAGCAACACTGGTTCACCCAAATGGGATCACGACGTTACTGCTCCATAGTGTGGGTAAATTGTGCAACGTGTGCAGAATGTCAAACCTATTCGAATAGCCGAGTCCATGGTAATGGACAGCCCGACCAGACCTCAGTAGATGATCAACTGTATCTATGATAGTAATGATGGAAGAACTCGTCTGAGTATGTTACTGTTGGCATCATGCCGGTGTAACAGTTGGGCATCGTGTTGGTGGAACAGTTGGGCATCGTGCCAGTGTTACAGTTGGGCATCGTGCTGGTTATAAGTCCTGGTATCCATCTTGTGGATACTCGCTAAAGGATCTTGGTAAGATCACATGAGTTGGTATCACCCGAGTATGGTGAGAGTAGCCTGGTATAGTTAGTTACCTTCCACTCCTTTAGTAATAACATATCTTTTCCTAATCTTGATTGCTATGATGTTGTCTTGCCTCAATGCTAATGTTTGTTGTGAGCTTGCGAGTACATTCAAAGTACTCACCTGGCTTATCATGCCAGTCTGCAGTTCTTGCCTTGATTGTTCGCTTTCCAAGGATTCCGAGTTGCGAGCTAGGATGCGCGTCCCAGCCAGAGTCCCTGCGGAGTGGAGTTCATCACATCGGTAGCTGTTCTGCTGCTAGCGTAGGATTTACCATAGGCAGGTGTAGTATCGCCAAGGCGATGTAATCCATGTATCCTTGTAATATTTTCCATAGTAATAAAGAGCTGATTTGTTCTATGCCAATAGTTCCGTATTCCAGAAGACTCGTCCTTGGGCTGGAATACGGGGAGTTTCGGTTTCCTCTGAGCCGGGGTGCCACAAGAGTTGGTATCAGATAAGGTCTGGCTTTAGGACGCCCTAGATAGCGCGAGCGTTAGTAACCGGTAGTATAGGATCCACTTGGTTTGTTGCACTTGTTTGTTGCAGTTGATTGTGCATAGCATGTATCGGCTTCGATTCACAAGTGCACTCTCCAGCCTGCTTTCTTCTTCCTTGGTGCGGTGTCATCTTCGCTTTAGCAGAGTGATGCCAAGGTGCCTCGTGATGTAAATCCCTTGTCAGATTGATGCACCGGTACCACACCTATGCATTCTCTTCAGCCGCCCTGTTGTTTCGGTGATAGACATGCTTCTATCTCGGATCTTGCCCATCCCTCTAGCCGCGTTGGCAACCCTTACTGATCTTGTTCGTCAGAAAAGGGCAATGCCCGCAAGACCTTCTTTTCATCGTTATCCTTCTCTGCCATTCATTCTCTGGACGAGTACGGTTCTCTTCCGTACGCTTGATGATGACGTGGTCGAGACCCTGTGTTCTGACGCACGATCACCAAGTTCGTCTTTGCCACCGTGTCCGTCCAGATGGAGCCGGTGTAAGCCCCTGATTGGTGTAGCCTTGTTTACACCGACCCCCTTCCACACATTGATTCACCTTCGTGCACACCGCCACAACACGTTAGACCATAGTACCGGAGTTGCTGTAAGACTTTTGTGCTTAAGTAGGAATGCATATCATTCTGGTGAATAACTGTAGAGTGTGTGCTATTACCGGTATGTGATTTTGCCGCTTTGTGTTTGTCGTTTGCTTCTTTCTTTGGGCCCTTGGTGTTACCTTATTTTTCCCTTATGGAAATTGCTCACCAACATTGGACTAAAAGAATCTGTGAAGAGACAGTCATTTGGAAGCTCAGTTCAGCGACATGGAGTTTTCAGCATAATGCATTATATCAGGAATGTCGAGCCCGAATGTAAATGGTAACCTGACCAGATGAATTATCAGCATCAAGTATACATTTGTGCAACTTTTTCAGTAGAAATCATGGAAACAACAAGAAGTAAGAGATGCGTACAGTTCGAGTGAAAGGTATGATGCATATACACGGTATTGTCTGTTATGAATAAAATTCGAAACCTGCTACACTACGAATGGAAGTCAGAATGAGCTATGAACTTAGTGTCCAGCAAGTAGGTTAGCATAATACGCTATTGCATACAACAAGTGACCGACGGCATGAACGTTAAGGAGATATTTATGCACTTATCATGCATATGGCAAAAGAAAGCTTCAAGTATAAGCAACCCAGTTTGTCCCTACAAGCTACCCGGAAAGATTATGGCACAAGATTCACGTGATCTCCTCAATGTGACATGCGGATCTTTGTTCAAGACACCCGTGCTCCTCTAGTAAGACATCATAGCAAGCTTCCGGCATAATGTACCGAGTCTTACCCAGCAAGCCTTCAAGGAAGGGAAGCACTTGAGATATGGTACCCCATGCTTCTTTAAGAAGCTACCCCAATCGAAGCACCAAGCACAAGCTAAATAAACCTTTGTTGGAAAGGCATCGCATTCTCACGGGTACAAGTTATTCCGCTGAAAGTTGGCAAAATATGACCATACAAGGATCAAATCCGCAACAGTTGGTCAGAAGGCAGAATAGTCAGTCAAGACACCAGCCTGCTTCAGGAATCCAGCACTCAGTCACAAAGACCCAATATATGTGGTGGACATGTTACCAAGGTCATATGAGTTACTCATACAATGATGCCAGCCCGGTGAGAATCCGACTATTGCATGAGCTATATAAGAAGAAGAACGCCAGCTATACACTTCGTTGAGATGACCAACAACCTATGGATAAGCTGTATGGGACACGGATGAAGCCTTGCGTGTCTTTCTTTGGTGACGGCACCATGCCTGTGTTCTGAGCTATTTTTGGCCGTCCGGGGTGGATGCCGACTTTTATTGTCAGCAACTGGCCCGTGTTCTGAGCTACTTTTCGGTCGTCTCGGACAGTTGTTTAGTTTCTTTTCATAGTAGTGACCCAATGCTCTGAGCTATTTCTCGGCCGTCTGAGGGAACTGCTACTTTCTTCTTATCGACACAGTCTCATGCTCTGAGCTTCTTTTCAGCCGTCTTGAGTTAGGGTTGAGTTACTCCAGTAATGTGCCGGATATGAGTTATAAAGACAGTTCTGCTGGCCACTGGTTTATTTGTCGATTTTATCCAAGGGTTCAGACAATCGTCACCTTACAACTACAACTTGTTAAGTAATATGCTTGCGGGAATATGGTACCTGGCAGCATCCATGGTCATCCGAAAGAATAAACAATACATGAGGCCAAGCTCTTCCAACTAAGGATCTAGGCAAAGAGAACTATAATGAAAGAGCAAGATTGCCCATACGGGTATGATAATGGTTGCAAGACCAACATAATGCATATATTCAAGACAGTCCGGTTCGATATCAAACACCGTGGGAACACACCCATGGAGTCTATTCAAATTGGAAAGACCCTATATTGAGTCAATACACTCAGCCCAACCAGATATGTTCAGATCGGAATATTCAAATCTATGAAGACTACTCAGTAGATGACAACAGCAGTGTCAAGGAATTACACGACCCATTATCCACTTAAAGGTGTCGACAGATGGAACGACCAGAATGTGGGACAGCAACCTCGAAGCATGTGTCCGCACCTATGGGAATCGGTCAAAGGATAGTTTGTCGTGAACAAGATCTCTCTGCCAGAACCTCCGACAGTCAAGTAAACATATATAAACAGATGGAAGTTAGAGTAACATATGGTAATCGAGTCGAACAAACCACCCTGAAGCCAGACAGTTAGTGAGCTAAGATTCACTGGAAGTATCATTCTAAGGTAAGAAGGAAACCCGAGGTGGAAACGGTTTCCACAAGTAAGGATATTTATGTTGAACCTTGAGCAATCAAATCTCGCGGACGAGATTTCTTTAAGGGGGTAGGTTTGTAACACCCTCAATTTTGCCCATTTCTTTTTCGTTGATTTTTATCTGGATTTGCTTTTCTTTGGCTCGATAGTTTTTTAACCTAAAGGGATTATCCTTGATTTATTTTTCTTAGTGCCTTGCCAACCTTCAAACCACCCGAAGACCTAGCCATTTCCATCTTGAGCCAATCCCAAGATTCTTTTCCATGGGAATATTCCTTTTTCTTTTAAAGGAATAATCATGTTTGCCTTGAGTTATGAAGCAACCCCAATTTCTATCTCTCCAAATATTCCCAAATAATTCTCATAAATCTATTGGGTCATATCTTCCTCAATAATTCTCAATAGTTCTCAATAATTCTCAAAAATATTTCTTGGCCATGTTCAAAAATATTTCTCAATAATTCCTTTTCAGATTCTCCCCTATCTGTCAAGTTGTGAAGCAAGTACCCTTTTCATATGCTTGATTGCTCTCAAAATTTGTGGGCAGTCACTCCTAGCCATATAATTGCCTCATGTCAAAATTCAACTCAATTTAGCTAGTAAATATTTCTTGGCAAATTTCCAAAGTTTCTGATCCACAAGAAGCTTCGTGAAGAAAGTTCTAGCTAGGAGTGTTCCAATGAGTTGAATCTTTCCCATGATCTCAATATGCTCAAATTATGCACCTCCACCAAGTTTCAGCATCACACCTTCAACCATGTGACCATAGCTTCAAATCTTTGTCTCTCGTCCTTATTTGAATTTGTGAAGCAACTATATTTTATATTGCTCCATAAATTCTAAATTTTTACCATGACATTTTCCTATCTATAAAAACTTTCTAAACCAATTTTTAGCTCATTTGATCTAGCCAATTAATTCCACTAATTCTTCTTAGTTTCTGTCCAGTGCGAAACTGTATGAAGGAAGTGCCACTCGGGCTTATCAAGATGGCATGAATTTTATAAAGCATCCTCACATGCCCAAATTATTCATCTCCTCCAAGTTTGAGCTCAATCCAAGCATGCCGATGAGTGCCACTTCAAAATTCCTATTCTGGACCAGATTAGCTAGTTCCAAAGCAACCCTGTCCAATTTTGATGTTGTGATCCTCAAACTTCACAGGATTGTAGTCCTTCCTACCCTAAGCCTCCCAGACATAATGTTTTTCTCTTATCACCTTCCTGTTGATCACAATGTGGTGTCCAAGTCTGCTGCAGGAAACTTCCAGTGAAGTTTCCCATCACCCGAGTGCTTCCTTTAGTGATCCATCACCTCCAGGCTGCCTTGGGGACCAAGGACTTCACCCCAGACAAGGTGTCCCAGCCCCTCGTGTCTCCTCAGCACCAGTGCATGTGGTGACCACCACCCTGGCATGCTATGGACACGAGCTGTGTGTTTGCTAGATCGGGCCCCTCCTTTGCTCGTCGTTTCCGCACTCCTCATCGTGTCCAACAGTTCCCCATTGTCGTCCTTTACCTCCTGGAGCTCTCTCCCCCTCTCAAGTCCTCTCCTGAGCGGTGCTGTAGCCGTGCACGCGACGTGGCCGTCCCTGTCGCTGTCGCGTCCCGTCATCAAGCTGTCTCGAGGCCTCCTCCTGCTTCTCCTCGTCTCTGGAGGCCCTGCCAATGTCACCGTCACGTGCCCTGTAGCACCAGTGCGGCGATAAGGCCGCCACGGCGGCGGTGCCAATCCGCTCGCCCCGGCCAGCTATAAAGCGGCATCCTCAAGCCTCCCCGGGTATCCCAAGCCACCTCTACCTCTCCCTCTCCCTCCGAGAAACGTCCTCGTTCGCTCTCCCGAGCTCGGGGATCTCTCCTGCCCTCCAATTGCAACCATGGACGCCGACCTCTCCGGTCGAAATTCGCGCAGAGTTGAGCTCCTCCTTCCACCATTCTTGCCCCTAAAGAGCTCTCACGAGCCATCGGAGCTTCCCTGACCCCCAGCCCCTCCTCTTCGATGCTGAGCCCCTCACCCCATGGTCACCCGAGCAGCCCTCCGCCATGGCCGTGGGCGCCCGTGCTCCGGTCCTCCCCTAGCGTTGCCACCTATGGGGATGGATGCGACCCGTCGCGCTGGTCATCCTGGTAAGCCGAGCAACACCAGAGGTAACCTGTGCCACCGGTAGTCGCCGTCGGGGCCGGCCCCTGCCCCGGCAAAGCAGGAGGCCGATGGAAGTGGAAGGAGTGAGGGAGGAGAGAGAGGGAGGGTCCTGCAGGTGGGCCCCGACCCCACCTATCGGTGAGAAGGATGCCGCCAGCTGGATTAAGTGGACGCGCCCCCTCGGAGTTTCTGTTTTCCCTGTGGGAAAACGTCTTCATCGTGAGTGCGGGACCAACTCGGCTGCCAGGGACCGGGATGTAAATAAACTTTCTGTAGGTCAGTCCCTAGGACCAAAACCCTCATATCTTTTTACCCGTAGTTGCGATTCCCGTGATTCCAAAGCCCGCGTATTCGTCTCGTCGAGCCATGGTATCATTTTCACCATGTGATCTCATAGTGGAAATGACCATGTTGCCCTTGCCGTAAACAGCCCTCCTCCAAGAGAGAACTATTTCCGGTAATTCCTTCCGCGAGTTTCTCGCGCTTCTTCCCGGTGGTTCCATCGTCGCAGGCAAGCTACAACTTTCATTTGCTTCATTGCATGGCAATATCATAGTTTCATAAACTACTTTAATAATAATTATATCTGTTGATAGTCTGGAATGTGAGTATGCACTTCTGAATAAATTATTACTCAGATGAGTACGAGATCGTTAGTATCTTACACACTAGTCAATAAATGAGGTTGAGACTACTTTGTGAATATGGATCAACAGTAGTGGCTTGAGCTTATTAATTATTGGATTGCTATGACATCAGAGTGTCAGTTATGACATATTATTCGGATAAGATAACCTAGTTGATCGGAGTGACCTTTCCGGGCTCATCAGTTCAACCATATTTGCCGATATCGGACGGCCTTGACTTGGTCTGATTGCGTGCTCTTTCACCGGCACCTCCAAAGAGGGAGGGTTATGCACGCATGCTACCTTGGCCAGGTAGGGGGTGATAATCCTGTGAGCCAGTAGAGTTTTTTTGCGCGCATGTCCCCGATTGGGACAGTTTTGTTTGGCCACGACAGTGGCAGGTGTCATGAGGACACAAGGCCACCCAGGTCAAGACTCCGGAAGGGAGTGGTTGCCGGTGGTATGATGAAAGAGTCACGGGTCAGGCAAGTTTCGTTGGAGCAACACTGGTCCACCCGAATGGGATCACGAGGTCGGTGCTCCATAGTGTGTGCAAATTGTGCAACCTCTGCAGAGTGTCAAACCTATGCGAATAGCCGAGTCCACGGTAATGAACAACCCGACCAGACCTCAGTAGATGATCAACTGTATCTATGATAGTAATGATGGAAGAACTCGTCTGAGTATGTTAAAGTTGGGCATTGTGCTGGTGTAACAGTTGGGTATCGTGTCGGTGGAACAGTTGGGCATTGTGCCAGTGTTACAGTTGGGCATCGTGCCGGTGATAAGTCCTGGTATCCATCTTGTGGATACTCGCTAAAGGATCTTGGTAAGATCACATGAGTTGGTATCACCCGAGTATGGTGAGAGTAGCCTGGTATAGTTAGTCCCCCTCTACTCCTTTAGTAATAACATATATTTTCCTAATCTTGATTGCTATGATGTTGTCTTGCCTTAATGCTGATGTTTGTTGTGAGCTTGCGAGTACATTGAAAGTACTCACCTGGCTTATCATGCCAGTTTACAGGTCATGCCTTGATTGTTCGCTTGCCAAGGATTCCGAGCACCCACTAGCGTAGGATTTATCGTAGGCAGGTGTAGTATCGCCAAGGCGATGTAATCCATGTATCCTTGTAATCTTTTCCATAGTAATAAAGAGCTGGTTTGTTCTGTGCCAATGGTTCCATATTCCAGAAGACTCGTCCTTGGGATGGAATACGGGGTGTTCCGGTTTCCTCTGAGCCGGGGTGCCACATGCACCATTGCGACTGTTCATCATTTCAAGACACCACGTGATGATCGAGTGTGTAGACTCAACGTTCACATATAACGGGTGCAAAATAGTTGCACACGCGGAACACTCGGGTTAAACTTGACGAGGCTAGAATGTGCAGACATGGCCTCAGAACAAAAGAGACCGAAATGTCGAGAATGAATCGTATAGTTGATATGATTAACATAGAGATGTTTACCGCTCAACTACGTGATGACCGGACTTGAGTTAGTGAATTTGGATCATGCCACACTCAAGAAACTTGAGGGATGTCTATTTTAGTGGGAGTTTATTAGTAATTTGATTATCTAAACTCTAATTGTCTAGAACATAGCCTAAGTCCAGTTTGCAATATTTTATGTTGTAGATCAATGGCTCACGCAGTAGCAACACTGAATTTCAATACGTTCCTAGAGAAAGCTAAGCTGAAAGATGATGGTAGCAACTTTGTAGATTGGGCTCATAATCTAAGGCTCATCCTACAAGCTGGGAAAAAGAAATATGTCCTTGATGCAGCGCTAGGAGATGAACCACCCGCTACGTCTGATCAAGATGTTTTGAATGCTTGGCAAGCACGTAAGGAGGACTACTCAGTATTACAATGTGTAGTCTTGTATGGCTTTGAACCGGGACTTCAAGGACGCTTGAACGTCATGGAGCATATGAGATGCTCCAGGAGTTGAAGTTTATCTTTCAGAAGAATGCCCGGATCAAGAGGTATGAGACCTCCGATAAATTCTATGCTTGCAAAATGGAGGAGAAGTCGTGTGTCAGTGAATATGTGTGCTCAAAATGTCTGGGTACTCAAATTGTCTAGCTGAGCTGGGGATTGAACTCCCGCAAGAGGCTATCACTCAGAGGAGCTTTGTGTTGAACTATAACATGCAAGGGATGAATAAGTCACCCGGCGAGTTCTTCGCGATGCTGAAAGTCGCAGAGTCAGAACTCTGGAAAGAACATCAAGTGTTGATGGTGAATAAGACCACTGGTTTCAAGAAAAGTGGCAAAGGCAAGAAGGGTCACTCCAATAAGAGCGGCAAAGTTGTTGCTCCTCCGACGAAGAAACCCAAGGAAAGACCTAAGCCGGAAACTGACTGCTGTTATTGCAAGGGGATGGATCACTGCAAGCACAACTGCCCCAAGTATTTGGCTGATAAGAAGGCGGCCAACGCCAAACCAGGTATATGTGATATACATGTTATTGATGTGTACCTAACCAACTCTCGTAGTAGTGCCTAGGTATTTGATACCGGTTCTGTTTCTCATATTTGTCACTTGAAGCAGGACCTCCAGAATAAACGAAGGCTGGCAAAGGATGAAGTGACTATGCACGTGGGAAATGGTTCCAAGGTTGATGCAATCGCCGTCAGCATAGTCTAACTTCAGTTACCATCAGGATTAGTTATGAACATAAATAATTGATATTTAGTGCCTGCGTTAACCATGAGAATTATATCTGGATCTTGTTTATGGCGAGACTGTTAGTCACTCAAGTCAGAGAATTATGGTTGTTCTTTTTTTATGAGTAATATCTTTTATGGCCATGCACCTAATGTGAGAGGTTTGTTCATATTGAATCTTGATTGTGATGACACACATATACATAACAGTGAGACCAAAAGATGTAGAGTTAAGAATGATAGCGCCACCTTTTTGTGGCACTGCCAATTAGGTCATATTGTTGTAAAGCGCATGAAGAAACTCCATGCTGATGGGCTTTCGGAGTCCCTTGATTTCGAATCACTTCACACGTGCGAACCATGCCTCATGGGCAAGATGACTAAGGCTTCGTTCTTTGGAACAATGGAGTGTGCAAGTGACTTGTTGGAGATCATACATACTGATGTGTGCGGTCCAATGAGTGTGGAGGCGCGTGGCGGATATCGTCATTTTCTCACCTTCACTGATGATTTGAGTAGGTACGGATATATCTATTTGATGAAGCAGAAGTCTGAAACGTTTGAAAAGTTCAAGCAATTTCAGAGTGAAGTTGAAAATCATCATAACAAGAAGATCAAGTTCCTACGATCGGATCGAGGGGGCGAATATCTGAGTTTCGAGTTTGGTGCTCACTTAAGACAATGTGGAATCGTTTCACAATTGACAACGCGTGAAACACCACAGCGTAATGGTGTGTCAGAACGTCGCAATCGTACTTTGTTAGATATGGTGCGATCTATGATGTCTCTTACCAATTTGCCATTATCGTTTTGGGGTTATGAATTAGAGACGGCTGCATTCACTTTAAATATGGCACCATCAAAGTCCGTTGAGACGACACCATATGAGTTATGGCATGGCAAGAGGCGAAAGTTGTCGTTTCTTAAAGTTTGGGGATGCGATGCTTATGTCAATAAGCTTCAGCCTAAAAAGCTGGAACCCAAAGCGAAAAAGTGTGTCTTCATAGGTTACCCAAAAGAGACAGTTGGGTACACCTTCTATCTCAGATCCGAGGGGAAAAGTGTTTGTTGCTAAGAACGGAGCTTTTCTTGAGAAGGAGTTTCTCTTGAAAGAATTGAGTGGGAGGAAGATAGAACTTGATCGAGGCACCTAATAGGACTTTCACAAAAGCACATACCTTGATAAAGTTTTGAAGAAGTTCAAAATGGAGCAGTCCAAGAAGGGGTTCTTGCCAGTGTTACAAGGTACAAAGTTGAGTAAGAGTCAGTGTCCAGTAACTGCAGAAGATAGAGAAAAGATGAGTATCGTCCCCTATGCTTCAGCCATAGGGTCTATCATGTACGTAATGTTGTGCACAAGACCGGGCGTCATCCTGTTCATAAGTATGGGAGGCAGGTTTCAAAGTGATCCAGGAATGGAACACTGGGCGGCTGTCAAGAATATTCTGAAGTGCGTGAAAAAGGACCAAGGAAATGTTTCTCGTTTATGTAGGTGACGAAGAGCTCGTCGTAAAGTGTTACGTCGATGCAAGCTTTGACGCTGATCCAGATGACTCTAAGTCTACAACCGGATACATATTTATTCTTAATGGGGTGAGGAAAGCTCGTGCAGTTCCTAGCAAAGCATCGTAAGAGATTCTACATGTGAAGCGGAGTACATGGCTTCCTCGGAGGCGGTTAAGGAGGGTGTCTGGATCAAGAAGTTCATGACGGATCTTGGAGTTGTGTCGACCGAACTAAATCCAATAACTCTGTTCTGTGACAACACTGGTGCCATTGCTCTAGCAAAGGAACCAAGGTTTCACAAAAAGACCAGACACATCAAACGACGCTTCAACCACATCCTGCACTATGTCGAAGGAGAGGACGTAAATATTTGCAAAGTGCACACGGATCTGAATGTTGCAGTTCCGCTCACTAAACCTCTTCCACGGGCGAAGCATGATCAACACCAGAACTGTATGGGTGTTAGATTCATTCCAATGTAAATCTCATAGCGATGTGAGACTAGATTATTGACTCTAGTGCAAGTGGGAGTCTGTTGGAAATATGCCCTAGAGGAAATGATAAAATAGTTATTATTATATTTCCTGTTTCAAGATAATAATTTTTTATCCATGCTATAATTGTATTGATTCAAAGCATAAATGCATGTGTGGATATATAGACAAAACAAAGTCTCTAGTAAGCTTCTAGTTGACTAGCCAGTTGATCAAGGATGGTTAAGGTTTTGTGACCATATAAAAGTGTTGTGACTTGATGACTGGATCACATCATTAGGAGAATGATGTGATGAACAAGACCGAAACTATAAACGTAGCATGTGATCGTGTCATTTTGTTGCTATAGTTTTGTGCGTGTCAAGTATTCATTCCTATGACCATGAGATCATGTAACTCACTGACACCGGAGGAATACCTTGTGTGTATCAAAGGTCGCAACATTATTGGGTGACTATAAAGGTGCTCTACAGTTATCTTCGAAGGTGTCCGTTGAGTTAGCGTGGATCAAGACTGGGATTTGTCACCCCGTGTGAAGGAGAGGTATCTCGTGGCCCACTCAGCAATACAACATCACATATAAGCCTTGCAAGCAACCTGACTAAAATGTTAGTCACGAGATCTTGTATTACGGGATGAGTAAAGATACTAGCCGTTAATGAGATTGAAATAGGTATAGGGATGTTGACGATCAAATCTCAGGGAGTTAGCATAACGAAGGACTAAGGGAATGATATACGGGATTATATGAATCCTTGGGACAGAGGTTCAACCGATAAGATCTTCGTACAATATGTAGGATCCAAAATGGACATCCAGGTCCCGCTGTTGGATATTGACCGGGGAGTGTCTCAGGTCATGTCTGCATAGTTCTCGAACCCGCAGGGTCTCCACACTTAAGGTTCGGTGATGTTTCGGTATAGTTGTGTTATAGGTGTTGGTGACCGAATGTTTGTTCGGAGTCCCGGATAAGATCACGGACGTCACGAGGGTTTCCGGAATGGTCCAGAAACAACGATTGATATATAGGATAGTTTCATTTGGCCTCCGGAAAGATTTAGGGCATTACCGGTAGTGTACCGGGAGTGACGAATGGGTTCCTGGTTTTTACTCGGAGGGGGCCTCCCGCCCTGAAGAGAACCTAATAGCCCATGGGTGGCGCACCAGCCCTTGGTGGGCAGGTGAGGCCAGCCCAATAGGACTATTTCGACTAAGGGAAAAAATCAAGGAGAAAAAAAAGAGGGAGGTGGGAAAGAAGGCAAGGACTCCTCCTTCCCCAAACCGAATTGGAGTTGGAGTCCCTCCTCTCCCAGTTCGGCCGACGCCCTAGGGGCTCCCTTGAGCCCCAAGCCTAGACCCTCTCCTCCTCCTATATATGCTAGAGGTTTTAGGGTTTTTGAGATACAACATTGCCACGTGCAACCCTAAACCTCTAGTTCGTACTTCTTCCTCTCGATCGGTTTTCTACAGAGCTCGGGCAAAGCCCTACATGATTAGATTATCACCATCACCTGCGTGCCATCACGCTGCCAGAGAACTCATCTACTTCCTCGTCTCTCTTTGCTGGATCAAGAAGGCGGAGATCGTCAACGAGCTGTACGTGTGTTGAATGCAGAGGTGTCGTCCGTTCGACTGTTCCACTACATCAACCGCGATTCTTAACGCTTCCCGCTTAGCGATCTACAAGGCTATGTGGATCTCATCTCCCTCTCGTAGATGAACATCACCACGATAGGTCTTCATGTGCGTAGGAAATTTTTTGTTTCCCATGCAACGTTCCCCAACACCCTCCTCTCTATATATAGGTGGAGGGGCCTGGGGAACAAACCCTCCAAGCCCTAGGGTGCAACCAAGGGGGTAGGACGTATAATTCTAGTCCCCTTCCTTTGCTTCCATACAAAGGTGGAATTTCCACATTTCCCAACTACATGTGCCCTGAGGGACTTGTGCGCTAGGCATAATAAGGCCATGACGTCTTCCCTCATCCCATGCAAACCCTCGGGACGTGGTGGAACCCTTGGTCCACTTCCGGACTCCTCCAGAAGTTTCCAGAACCTTCTAGAAGCTTCCCGGCACAATACCGGCAAAAACCAAAACTTTTCTGGTAGCCAAAATATGACTTACGATATATAAATATTTAAATGTGGACCGTACGGGTGCTTCAGGGATGTCCGGGATCTCATCTGAGACTCCGATAATGTTTCGGTTACAACCACACATAATTCATTAATACTAAATCGTCACCAAACCTTAAGTGTGCGGACCGTGCAGGTTCGAGAACTACGCAAACATGACCAAGACACTCTCCGGCCAATAACCAATAGCGGGACCTGGATGTATCCCTAATAGGACTTTCACAAAGCACATACCTTGATAAAGATTTGAAGAAGTTCAAAATGGAGCAGTCCAAGAAGGGGTTCTTGCCAGTGTTACAAGGTACAAAGTTGAGTAAGACTCAGTGTCCAGTAACTGCGGAAGATAGAGAAAAGATGAGTATCGTCCCCTATGCTTCAGCCATAGGGTCTATCATGTATGCAATGTTGTGCACAAGACCGGGCGTCATCCTGGCCATAAGTATGGGAGGCAGGTTTCAAAGTGATCCAGGAATGGAACACTGGGCGGCGGTCAAGAATATTCTGAAGTGTGTGAAAAAGGACCAAGGAAATGTTTCTTGTTTATGTACGTGACGAAGAGCTCGTCGTAAAGGGCTACGTCGATGCAAGGTTTGACGCTGATCCAGATGACTCTAAGTCTACAACCGGATACGTATTTATTCTTAATGGGGTGAGGAAAGCTCGTGCAGTTCCTAGCAAAGCATGGTAAGAGATTCTACATGTGAAGCGGAGTACATGGCTTCCTCGGAGGCGGTTAAGGAGGGTGTTTGGATCAAGCAGTTCATGACGGATCTTGGAGTTGTGTCGACCGCACTAAATCCAATAACTCTGTTCTGTGACAACACTGGTGCCATTGCTCTAGCAAAGGAACCAAGGTTCACAAAAAGACCAGACACATCAAACGACGCTTCAACCACATCCTTCACTATGTCGAAGCAGAGGACGTAAATATTTGCAAAGTGCACACGGATTTGAATGTTGCAGTTCTGCTCACTAAACCTCTTCCACGGGCGAAGCATGATCAACACCAGAACTGTATGGGTGTTAGATTCATTCCAATGTAAATCGCATAGCGATGTGAGACTAGATTATTGACTCTAGTGCAAGTGGGAGTCTGTTGGAAACATGCCCTAGAGGCAATGATAAAATAGTTATTATTATATTTCCTGTTTCAAGATAACCATTTATTATCCATGCTATAATTGTATTGAATGAAAGCATAAATGCATGTGTGGATATATAGACAAAACAAAGTCTCTAGTAAGCTTCTAGTTGACTAGCCAGTTGATCAAGGATGGTTAAGGTTTTCTGACCATATAAAAGTGTTGTCACTTGATGACTGGATCACATCATTAGGAGAATGATGTGATGAACAAGACCGAAACTATAAACGTAGCATGTGATCGTGTCATTTTGTTGCTATAGTTTTGTGCGTGTCAAGTATTCATTCCTATGACCATGAGATCATGTAACTCACTGACACCGGAGGAATACCTTGTGTGTATCAAACGTCGCAACATTATTGGGTGACTATAAAGGTGCTCTACAGTTATCTTCGAAGGTGTCCGTTGAGTTAGCATGGATCAAGACTGGGATTTGTCACTCCATGTGATGGAGAGGTATCTCGTGGCCCACTCAGTAATACAACATCACATATAAGCCTTGCAAGCAACGTGACTAAATTGTTAGTCATGAGATCTTGTATTACGGGATGAGTAAAGAGACCAGCCGGTAATGAGATTGAAATAGGTATAGGGATACTGACGATCAAATCTCAGGGAGTTAGCATAACGAAGGACTAAGGGAATGATATACGGGATTATATGAATCCTTGGGATAGAGGTTCAACCGATAAGATCTTCGTACAATATGTAGGATCCAAAATGGACATCCAGGTCCCGCTGTTGGATATTGACCGGGGAGTGTCTCAGGTCATGTCTGCATAGTTCTCGAACCCGCAGGGTCTCCACACTTAAGGTTCGGTGATGTTTCGGTATAGTTGTGTTATAGGTGTTGGTGACCGAATGTTTGTTCGGAGTCCCGGATAAGATCACGGACGTCACGAGGGTTTCTGGAATGGTCCAGAAACAACGATTGATATATAGGATAGTTTCATTTGGCCTCCGGAAAGATTTAGGGCATTACCGGTAGTGTACCGGGAGTGACGAATGGGTTCCTGGTTTTTACTCGGAGGGGGCCTCCCGCCCGGAAGAGAACCTAATAGCCCATGGGTGGCATACCAGCCCTTGGTGGGCAGGTGAGGCCAGCCCAATAGGACTATTTCGACTAATGGAAAAAATCAAGGAGAAAAAAAAGAGGGAGGTGGGAAAGAAGGAAAGGACTCCTCCTTCCCGAAACCAAATTGGAGTTGGAGTCCCTCGTCTCCCAATTCGGCCGACGCCCTAGGGGCTCCCTTGAGCCCCAAGGCTAGACCCTCTCCTCCTCCTATATATGCTAGAGGTTTTAGGGTTTTTAAGATACAACATTGCCATGTGCAACCCTAAACCTCCAGTTCGTACTTCTTCCTCTCGATCGGTTTTCTACAGAGCTCGGGCAGAGCCCTACATGATTAGATTATCACCATCACCTGCGTGCCGTCACGCTGCCAGAGAACTCATCTACTTCCTCGTCTCTCTTTGCTGGATCAAGAAGGCGGAGATCGTCAACGAGCTGTACGTGTGTTGAATGCAGAGGTGCCGTCCGTTCGACTGTTCCACTACATCAACCGCGATTCTTAACGCTTCCCGCTTAGCGATCTACAAGGCTATGTGGATCTCATCTCCCTCTCGTAGATGAACGTCACCACGATAGGTCTTCATGTGCGTAGGAAATTATTTGTTTCCCATGCAACGTTCCCCAACACCCTCCTCTCTATATATAGGTGGAGGGGCCTGGGGAACAAACCCTCCAAGCCCTAGGGTGCAACCAAGGGGGTAGGACGTATAATTCTAGTCCCCTTCCTTTGCTTCCATACAAAGGTGGAATTTCCACATTTCCCAACTACATGTGCCCTGAGGGACTTGTGCGCTAGGCATAATAAGGCCATGCCGTCTTCCCTCATCCCATGCAAACCCTCGGGACGTGGTGGAACCCTTGGTCCACTTCCGGACTCCTACAGAAGTTTCCAGAACCTTCTAGAAGCTTCCCGGCACAATACCGGCAAAAACCAAAACTTTTCTGGTAGCCAAAATATGACTTACGATATATAAATATTTAAATGTGGACCGTACCGGTGCTTCAGGGATGTCCGGGATCTCATCTGAGACTCCGATAATGTTTCGGTTACAACCACACATAATTCATTAATACTAAATCGTCACCAAACCTTAAGTGTGCGGACCCTGCAGGTTCGAGAACTACGCAAACATGACCAAGACACTCTCCGGCCAATAACCAATAGCGGGACCTGGATGTATCCCTAATAGGACTTTCACAAAGCACATACCTTGATAAAGATTTGAAGAAGTTCAAAATGGAGCAGTCCAAGAAGGGGTTCTTGCCAGTGTTACAAGGTACAAAGTTGAGTAAGACTCAGTGTCCAGTAACTGCGGAAGATAGAGAAAAGATGAGTATCGTCCCCTATGCTTCAGCCATAGGGTCTATCATGTATGCAATGTTGTGCACAAGACCGGGCGTCATCCTGGCCATAAGTATGGGAGGCAGGTTTCAAAGTGATCCAGGAATGGAACACTGGGCGGCGGTCAAGAATATTCTGAAGTGTGTGAAAAAGGACCAAGGAAATGTTTCTCGTTTATGTAGGTGACGAAGAGCTCGTCGTAAAGGGCTACGTCGATGCAAGGTTTGACGCTGATCCAGATGACTCTAAGTCTACAACCGGATACGTATTTATTCTTAATGGGGTGAGGAAAGCTCGTGCAGTTCCTAGCAAAGCATGGTAAGAGATTCTACATGTGAAGCGGAGTACATGGCTTCCTCGGAGGCGGTTAAGGAGGGTGTTTGGATCAAGCAGTTCATGACGGATCTTGGAGTTGTGTCGACCGCACTAAATCCAATAACTCTGTTCTGTGACAACACTGGTGCCATTGCTCTAGCAAAGGAACCAAGGTTTCACAAAAAGACCAGACACATCAAACGACGCTTCAACCACATCCTTCACTATGTCGAAGCAGAGGACGTAAATATTTGCAAAGTGCACACGGATTTGAATGTTGTAGTTCTGCTCACTAAACCTCTTCCACGGGCGAAGCATGATCAACACCAGAACTGTATGGGTGTTAGATTCATTCCAATGTAAATCGCATAGCGATGTGAGACTAGATTATTGACTCTAGTGCAAGTGGGAGTCTGTTGGAAACATGCCCTAGAGGCAATGATAAAATAGTTATTATTATATTTCCTGTTTCAAGATAATCATTTATTATCCATGCTATAATTGTATTGAATGAAAGCATAAATGCATGTGTGGATATATAGACAAAACAAAGTCTCTAGTAAGCTTCTAGTTGACTAGCCAGTTGATCAAGGATGGTTAAGGTTTTCTGACCATATAAAAGTGTTGTCACTTGATGACTGGATCACATCATTAGGAGAATGATGTGATGAACAAGACCGAAACTATAAACGTAGCATGTGATCGTGTCATTTTGTTGCTATAGTTTTGTGCGTGTCAAGTATTCATTCCTATGACCATGAGATCATGTAACTCACTGACACCGGAGGAATACCTTGTGTGTATCAAACGTCGCAACATTATTGGGTGACTATAAAGGTGCTCTACAGTTATCTTCGAAGGTGTCCGTTGAGTTAGCATGGATCAAGACTGGGATTTGTCACTCCATGTGATGGAGAGGTATCTCGTGGCCCACTCAGTAATACAACATCACATATAAGCCTTGCAAGCAACGTGACTAAAATGTTAGTCATGAGATCTTGTATTACGGGATGAGTAAAGAGACCAGCCGGTAATGAGATTGAAATAGGTATAGGGATACTGACGATCAAATCTCAGGGAGTTAGCATAACGAAGGACTAAGGGAATGATATACGGGATTATATGAATCCTTGGGATAGAGGTTCAACCGATAAGATCTTCGTACAATATGTAGGATCCAAAATGGACATCCAGGTCCCGCTGTTGGATATTGACCGGGGAGTGTCTCAGGTCATGTCTGCATAGTTCTCGAACCCGCAGGGTCTCCACACTTAAGGTTCGGTGATGTTTCGGTATAGTTGTGTTATAGGTGTTGGTGACCGAATGTTTGTTCGGAGTCCCGGATAAGATCACGGACGTCACGAGGGTTTCCGGAATGGTCCAAAAACAACGATTGATATATTGGATAGTTTCATTTGGCCTCCGGAAAGATTTAGGGCATTACCGGTAGTGTACCGGGAGTGACGAATGGGTTCCTGGTTTTTACTCGGAGGGGGCCTCCCGCCCGGAAGAGAACCTAATAGCCCATGGGTGGCGTACCAGCCCTTGGTGGGCAGGTGAGGCCAGCCCAATAGGACTATTTCGACTAAGGGAAAAAATCAAGGAGAAAAAAAAGAGGGAGGTGGGAAAGAAGGAAAGGACTCCTCCTTCCCGAAACCAAATTGGAGTTGGAGTCCCTCCTCTCCCAATTCGGCCGACGCCCTAGGGGCTCCCTTGAGCCCCAAGGCTAGACCCTCTCCTCCTCCTATATATGCTAGAGGTTTTAGGGTTTTTAAGATACAACATTGCCATGTGCAACCCTAAACCTCTAGTTCGTACTTCTTCCTCTCGATTGGTTTTCTACAGAGCTCGGGCAGAGCCCTACATGATTAGATTATCACCATCACCTGCGTGCCGTCACGCTGCCAGAGAACTCATCTACTTCCTCGTCTCTCTTTGCTGGATCAAGAAGGCGGAGATCGTCAACGAGCTGTACGTGTGTTGAATGCAGAGGTGCCGTCCGTTCGACTGTTCCACTACATCAACCGCAATTCTTAACGCTTCCCGCTTAGCGATCTACAAGGCTATGTGGATCTCATCTCCCTCTCGTAGATGAACATCACCACGATAGGTCTTCATGTGCGTAGGAAATTTTTTGTTTCCCATGCAACGTTCCCCAACACCCTCCTCTCTATATATAGGTGGAGGGGCCTGGGTAACAAACCCTCCAAGCCCTAGGGTGCAACCAAGGGGGTAGGACGTATAATTCTAGTCCCCTTCCTTTGCTTCCATACAAAGGTGGAATTTCCACATTTCCCAAAAACATGTGCCCTGAGGGACTTGTGCGCTAGGCATAATAAGGCCATGACGTCTTCCCTCATCCCATGCAAACCCTCGGGACGTGGTGGAACCCTTGGTCCACTTCCGGACTCCTCCAGAAGTTTCCAGAACCTTCTAGAAGCTTCCCGGCACAATACAGGCAAAAACCAAAACTTTTCTGGTAGCCAAAATATGACTTATGATATATAAATATTTAACTGTGGACCGTTCCGGTGCTTCAGGGATGTCCGGGATCTGATCTGAGACTCCGATAAAGTTTCGGTTACGACCACACATAATTCATTAATACTAACTCGTCACCAAACCTTAAGTGTGCGGACCCTGCAGGTTCTTGAACTACGCAAACATGACCAAGACACTCTCCGGCCAATAACCAATAGCGGGACCTGGATGTATCCCTAATAGGACTTTCACAAAGCACATACCTTGATAAAGTTTTGAAGAAGTTCAAAATGGAGCAGTCCAAGAAGGGGTTCTTGCCAGTGTTACAAGGTACAAAGTTGAGTAAGACTCAGTGTCCAGTAACTGCGGAAGATAGAGAAAAGATGAGTCTTGTCCCCTATGCTTGAGCCATAGGGTCTATCATGTACGCAATGTTGTGCACAAGACCGGGCGTCATCCTGGCCATAAGTATGGGAGGCAGGTTTCAAAGTGATCCAGGAATGGAACACTGGGCAGCGATCAAGAATATTTTGAAGTGCATGAAAAAGGACCAAGGAAATGTTTCTCGTTTATGTAGGTGACGAAGAGCTCGTCGTAAAGGGTTATGTCGATGCAAGCTTTGACGCTGATCCAGATGACTCTAAGTCTACAACCGGATACGTATTTATTCTTAATGGGGTGAGGAAAGCTCGTGCAGTTCCTAGCAAAGCATCGTAAGAGATTCTACATGTGAAGCGGAGTACATGGCTTCCTCGGAGGCGGTTAAGGAGGGTGTCTGGATCAAGCAGTTCATGACAGATCTTGGAGTTGTGTCGACCGCACTAAATCCAATAACTCTATTCTGTGAGAACACTGGTGCCATTGCTCTGGCAAAGGAACCAAGGTTTCACAAAAAGACCAGACACATCAAACGACGCTTCAACCACATCCTGCACTATGTCGAAGGAGAGGACGTAAATATTTGCAAAGTGCACACGGATCTGAATGTTGCAGTTCCGCTAACTAAACCTCTTCCACGGGCATAGCATGATCAACACCAGAACTGTATGGGTGTTAGATTCATTCCAATGTAAATCGCATAGCGATGTGAGACTAGATTATTGACACTAGTGCAAGTGGGAGTCTGTTGGAAACATGCCCTAGAGGCAATGATAAAATAGTTATTATTATATTTCCTGTTTCAAGATAATCATTTATTATCCATGCTATAATTGTATTGAATGAAAGCATAAATGCATGTGTGGATATATAGACAAAACAAAGTCTCTAGTAAGCTTCTAGTTGACTAGCCAGTTGATCAAGGATGGTTAAGGTTTTCTGACCATATAAAAGTGTTGTCACTTGATGACTGGATCACATCATTAGGAGAATGATGTGATGAACAATACCGAGACTATAAACGTAGCATGTGATCGTGTCATTTTATTGCTATAGTTTTGTGCGTGTCAAGTATTCATTCCTATGACCATGAGATCATGTAACTCACTGACACCGGAGAAATACCTTGTGTGTATCAAACGTCGCAAAATTATTGGGTGACTATAAAGGTGCTCTACAGTTATCTTCGATGGTGTGCGTTGAGTTAGCATGGATCAAGACTGGGATTTGTCACTCCATGTGACGGAGAGGTATCTTGTGGCCCACTCAGTAATACAACATCACATATAAGCCTTGCAAGAAACGTGACTAAAATTTTAGTCACGAGATCTTGTATTACGGGATGAGTAAAGAGACTAGCCGGTAATGAGATTGAAATCGGTATAGGGATACTGACGATCAAATCTCAGGGAGTTAGCATAACGAAGGACTAAGGGAATGATATACGGGATTATATGAATCCTTGGGATAGAGGTTCAACCGATAAGATCTTCGTACAATATGTAGGATCCAAAATGGACATCCAGGTCCGCTGTTGGATATTGACCGGGGAGTGTCTCAGGTCATGTCTGCATAGTTCTCGAACCCGCAGGGTCTCCACACTTAAGGTTCGGTGATGTTTCGGTATAGTTGTGTTATAGGTGTTGGTGACCGAATGTTTGTTCGGAGTCCCGGATAAGATCACGGACGTCACGAGGGTTTCCGGAATGGTCTAGAAACAACGATTGATATATAGGATAGTTTCATTTGGCCTCCGGAAAGATTTCGGGCATTACCGGTAGTGTACCCGGAGTGACGAATGGGTTCCTGGTTTTTACTCGGAGGGGGCCTCCCGCCCGGAAGAGAACCTAATAGCCCATGGGTGGCGCACCAGCCCTTGGTGGGCAGGTGAGGCCAGCCCAATAGGACTATTTCGACTAAGGGAAAAAATCAAGGAGAAAAAAAAAGAGGGAGGTGGGAAAGAAGGAAAGGACTCCTCCTTCCCCAAACCGAATTGGAGTTGGAGTCCCTCCTCTCCCAGTTCGGCCGACGCCCTTGGGGCTCCCTTGAGCCCCAAGGCTAGACCCTCTCCTCCTCCTATATATGCTAGAGGTTTTAGGGTTTTTGAGATACAACATTGCCACGTGCAACCCTAAACCTCTAGTTCGTACTTCTTCCTTTCGATCGGTTTTCTACAGAGCTCGGGCAGAGCCCTACATGATTAGATTATCACCATCACGTGCGTGCCGTCATGCTGCCAGAGAACTCATCTACTTCCTCGTCTCTTTTTGCTGGATCAAGAAGGCGGAGATCGTCAACGAGCTGTACGTGTGTTGAATGCAGAGGTGCCGTCTGTTCGACTGTTCCACTACATCAACCGCGATTCTTAATGCTTCCCGCTTAGCGATCTACAAGGCTATGTGGCTCTCATCTCCCTCTCGTAGATGAACATCACCACGATAGGTCTTCATGTGTGTAGGAAATTTTTTGTTTCCCATGCAACGTTCCCCAACGCCCTCCTCTCTATATATAGGTGGAGGGGCCTGGGGAACAAACCCTCCAAGCCCTAGGGTGCAACCAAGGGGGTAGGACGTATAATTCTAGTCCCCTTCCTTTGCTTCCATACAAAGGTGGAATTTCCACATTTCCCAACTACATGTGCCCTGAGGGACTTGTGCGCTAGGCATAATAAGGCCATGACGTCTTGCCTCATCCCATGCAAACCCTCGGGACGTGGTGGAACCCTTGGTCCACTTCCGGACTCCTCCAGAAGTTTCCAGAACCTTCTAGAAGCTTCTCGGCACAATACCGACAAAACCCATAACTTTTCTGGTAGCCAAAATATGACTTACGATATATAAATATTTAACTGTGGACCGTTCCAGTGCTTCAGGGAAGTCCGGGATCTCATGTGAGACTCCGATAAACTTTCGGTTACGACCACACGTAATTCATTAATACTAAATCGTCACCAAACCTTAAGTGTGCGGACCCTGCAGGTTCGAGAACTATGCAAACATGACCAAGACACTCTCCGGCCAATAACCAATAGCGGGACCTGGATGTCCATATTGGCTCCTACATGTTATACGATGCTCTTTGTCGGTTGAACCATGATGTCAAGGATTCAATCAATCCCGTATAATATTCCCTTTGTCTATCGGTATTTTACTTGTCCGAGATTCGATCATCGGTATCTCTATAACTAGTTCAATCTTCTTACCGGCAAGTCTCTTAACTCATTTCATAATATAACATCCCGCGACTAACTCCTTAGTCATATTGCTTGCAAGACTTGTTGCGATGTTGTATTACCGAGTGGGCCCCGAGATACTTCTCCATCACACGGAGTGACAAATCCTAGTGTTAATCCATGCCAACCCAACAAACATCGTCGGAGATACCTGTAGAGCACCTTTACAGTCACCCAGTTATGTTGTGACGTTTGATCTACACAAGGTATTCCTCCGGTGTCCGGGAGTTGCATGATCTCATGGTCATAGGAACAAATACTTGACATGCAAAAAACAATAGCAATAAACAGAAACGATCACATGGTACGTTCATAATTTGGGTCTTGGCCATCTCATCATTCTCATACTGATGTGATCCCGTTATCAAACGACATCTCATGTCTATGGCTGTGAAACCTTGACCATCTTTGATCAACGAGCTAGTCTTTCAGAGGCTCACTAGCGAAAGTGTGTTGTTTATGTATCCACACATGTATTTGAGTTTCCAATCAATACAATTTTGGTATGGATAATAAATGATTATCATGTAGAAGGAAATATATGAATAACCAATTTATTATTTCCTCTATGACATATTTCCAACACTCTCCCACTTGCACTAGAGTCAATAATCTAGTTCACATCACTATGTGATTGTAATGAATCTAACAGCCATATTGTTCTCGGGTTTGATCGTGTCTAGCTTGTGAGAGGGGTTTTTACTCAACGGGTCCGGAACATTCAGATCCAGGTGTACTTTACACATCTCTATGTCATACTGTAGATCCCTCTACCACGCTTCACTTGGAACAATTCCAAACGACTACTCCACTATAAGAATCTGGTTTACTACTTAGAGTTATCCGGATTAGTGTCAAAGCTTTCATCGATGTAACCCTTTACGACGAAATCTTTAATCACCTCCATAATCGAGAAAAAAAATCCTTAGTATACTAGTTACTAAGGATAACTTTGACTGTTGTTCAGTGATTCAATCCTGGATCACTCTTTGTTTCCCTTGACAGACTCATGGCAAGGCACACATTAGGTGCGGTACAAATCATGGCATACTATAGAGCCTATGACTAAGGCATAGGGGACGACCTTCGTCCTTTCTCCTTATTCTGCCGTGGTCGAGCTTTGAGTCTTACTCAAATTTACACCTTACAATACAATCAAGAACTCCTTTGACTGATCCATTTTGAACTCCTTCAAAATCTTGTCAAGGTACGTATTCATTGAAAGTTATATCAAGCGTCATGATCTATCTCTATAGATGTTGATGCTCAATGTTCAAGTAGCTCAATCCAGGTTTTCCTTCGAACAACTCCTTTCAAACAACCCTTTATGCTTTCCATAAATTCTACATTATTTCCGATCAACAATATGTCAACCGCATATACTTATCAGAAATTCTATAGTGCTCCCAAGCACTTTCTTGGAAATACAAGCTTCATAAACTTTTTACAAACCCAAAAGCTTTGATCACTCATCAAAGCGTATATTCCAACTCCAGATGCTTGCTCCAGTCCATAGAAGGATCGTTGGAGCTTGCATACTTGTTAGCATCCTTCGGATCGACACAACCTTCTGGTTGTATCACATATAACCTTTCCTCAAGAAAACCATCGGGGAAACAATATTTTGACATCCATGTGCAAGATTTCATAATTGAAAAATTGCAGCAACTGCTAACATCATACCAACAGACTTTAGCAACGCTACGGGTGAGAAACTCTCATCATAGTCAACTCCTTTAACTTGTCGGAAACCTCTTTGCAACAAGTAGAGCTTACTAAATGGTGTCATTCACCATCATCGTCTCTCTCCCTTTTAAATATCCATTTCTACTTAATAGCTTTTCGACCATCAAGTAGTTCTTCCAAAGTCTACACTTTGTTTTCATACATGGATTCTATGTCGGATTTCATGGCGTCCAGCAATTAGTCATAATCCAGGCCCACCATCGCTTCTCCCTGGCTCGTAGGTTCATTATTGTCTGGGAACATGACCTCCAAGATATGATTGCCGTACCACTCTTACGTTTCCTTGTAGACCTACGAGGTTTGGTAGTAACTTGATCCATAGCTTCATGATCACCATCATCAGCTTTCCACTTCAACTACTGTAGGCGCCACAGGAACAACTTCCTGCGCCCTTCTACTCTCTGATTGAAGTGATGGTTCAATAACCTCATTAAGTTCCACCATCCTCCAACTCAATTATTTTGAGAAAACTATTTCTCGAGAAAGGACCCATTTCCACAAACAAACATTTTCCTTTCAGATCTGAGTTAGGTGGTAAACCAACTTTTTTGGTTGTCCTATGAAGATGCATTTATCCGCTTTGCGTTCGAGCTTATCAAGCTGAAGTCTTTTCGCATAAGCATCATAGCTCCAAAGTTTAAGAAACGACAACTTAGGTTTCTCCAAACCATAGTTCATATGGTGTCATCTCAATGGAATTACGTGGTGCCCTATTTAATGTGAATATGGTTGTTTCTAATGCTTAACCCCAAAACGATAGTGGTAATTCTATAAGAGACATCATATTATGTACCATATCCAATGGGTCGTGGCTATGAGGTTCGGACACACCATCATATTATGTTGTTCCAGGTGGCATGAGTTGTGAAACAATTTTCACATTTTCTTAAATGCTTACCAAACTCGCAACTCAGATGTAAATTTACCTCCACGATCACATCATAGACATATTATCCTCTTGTCACGACGATCTTCAACTTCACTCTGAAATGGCTTGAACTTATCAATATTTCGAACTTTGTGATTCATCAAGCAAATACACTTGTATCTACTCAAATCCTCTGTGAAGTAAGAACATAACGATATCCACTGCGTGCCTGAACAGTCATTGGACTCCATACAGAAAAATATATTATTTCTAACAAGCCACTTGCTCATTCCATCTCACCGAAAATGAGGCCTTCAGTCATCTTGCCCATGTGGCAAAATTTCATGTCTCAAGTGATTCAAAATCAAGTGAGTCTAAGCGATCTATCTGCATGGATTTTCTTCATGCGTTTACATTAGGCATGGTTCGCATGTGTCAAGCAATTCAAAAACGAGTGAGTCCAAAGATCCATCAGCATGGAGCTTCTTCGTATCTTTTGGCATCAATATTATGAACATGTGTATCACTACGAACGAGATTCTATAAACCATTCATATTAGGTGCATGACCATTGAAGGTATTATTCAAGTAAACAGAGTAACCATTATTCTCTTCAAATGAATAATCGTATTGCAATAAACATGATCTAATCATGTCCATGCTCAACGCAAACACTAAATAAAATTTATTTAGGTTCAACACTAATCCCAATTGTAGAGAGAGCGTGTGATGTTTGATCACATCAACCTTGGAATTACTTCCAACACACATCATCACCTCAGCCTTGTTAGTATCCATTTATTTCGTAGCTATAATTTCGAGTTACTAACACTTAGAAACTGAAGCAGTATCTAATACCCCGGTGCTAATAGGAGTAATAGTAAGGTACACATCAATAGCACGTATATCCAATATACTTTTGTCGACTTTGCCAGGATTCTTATCTACAAGGTATCTAGGGTAGTTCCGCTTTAGTGAACGACCTTCATAATAGAAGCACTTAGTCTCGGGTTTGGGTTCAATATTGGGTGTCTTCACTAGAGAGGCAACTAGTTTGCCATTCCTCAAGTATCCGTTCTTGCTCTTGCCCTTCTCGAAAATAGTGATTTCACTAACCATCAACAATCGATGCTCCTACTTGATTTTTACTTTCGTGGTGTCAAACATCGCGAATAACTCAGGGATCATCTTTTGCATCCCTGATATGCATCGCGAATAACTCACGAAGCTCTAGGACAACTATGAAGCTAAAGTTCATCTTGTGCATCTTTCACAGTGGTAGTGATTTAGGATAACTATGTCAATCACTATCTTATTTGGAAGAACAACTCCCACTTGATTCAAGGGATTGTAGTTCCCAGACAATCTGAGCACCTGCTCAACAATTGAGCTTTTATCCCTTAATTTGCATGCAAAGAATCTTGTTGGGGGGTCTCATACTTCTCAACACAGGAACGAGTCTGAAATCCTAATTTCAGCTCCTGGAAGATCTCATATGTTCCGTGACGTTCAAAATGTCTTGGGCACCTCGATTCTAAGCTGTAAAGCATGGCAAACTGAACTGTCACGTAGTCATCAACAACGTGTATGTCAAATGTTTGCAACATCCACAAACAATGCTTGGGGGGTAGCATACCGAGCAGTCATTAAGGACATAAGCCTTCTATGCAGCAATGAGGACAATCCTCAAATTACGGACCCAGTCCGCATAACACTTACTATCATCTTTTAACTAAGTTTTCTCTAGGAACATATCAAAGCAGTGGAGCTACAACGCAAGCTACAACATAATTTGGAAAGACATTTTGACTATGTTCATGCTAATAAGTT
The DNA here is from genome assembly GCF_904849725.1 of Hordeum vulgare subsp. vulgare. NCBI lineage: Eukaryota > Viridiplantae > Streptophyta > Magnoliopsida > Poales > Poaceae > Hordeum > Hordeum vulgare. Next base: position 250,428,114 of record NC_058523.1, on the reverse strand, counting down.
AAATTAATCATATTACTTAAGAAATCCCACTCAAATTCACATCCCTCTAGTCATTCAAGTGACACATGATCCAGTTTCACCAACACAAGTATGATCTTCACGTGAGTTGAGTTCGCTTCAATGATGAACATCTCTATGTTGATCATATGTACTATATGACTCATGTTCGACCTTTCGGTCTCTTGTGTTCCGAGGCCATATCTGTCCATCCTAGGCTTATCAAGTTTAAAACGAGTGTTCCACGTGTGCAAAACTGTCTTTAACCCGTTGTATGTGAACGTAGAGTCTATCACACCCGATCATCACGTGGTGTCTCGAAACGGTGAACTGTCTCAACGATGCACACTCAGGGAGAACACAATTTTATCTTTAAATTTTAGTGAGGGATCACCTTATAATGCTACCGTCGTACTAAGAAAAACAAGGTGCATAAAAGGATTAACATCACATGCAAATCATAAGTGACATGATATGTCCATCATCTTCTACTTTTATCACTCCAACGCACCGGCATCATCTCCATCATCACCAGTGCCACACCATGATCTCCATCATTATGCTGCCATCGAGGTTGTCGCGCGAACAATGATGTTACTACTAAAGCTACTGAACTAGTGGTAAAACAAAGCATCACCATGTGCAAAATAGTTAAAGACAACACTGTGGCTCCTGCAGGTTGCCCTAGAATCGACATGCAAGTCGATACTTAACTACTACAACATGATCATCTCATACATCAAATATATCATGTCATGTCTTTGTCCATATCATATCACAAGTTAGACGTCCTCTAATTTGTTGTGTTGTGTTTTACGTGGCTGCTATGGGTATCTAGCATCATCGCTTCTTTCTTATGCAAAACCACAAGGGTGATACACAATTTGCTATTTAACCTTCTCCATGGACCGCCTCTGTCAAATCCGATTCAACTAAAGTGGACGAAACAAACAACCGCCAGCCATCTTTATGCAACAAGTTGCATGTTAGTCGATGGAACCTGTCTCTCGTAAGCGTACAAGTAATGTTGGTCTGGGCCGCTTCATTCAACATTACCACCGAATCAAGAAAATACTAAGGTGGGAGGAAATCTGAATATCAACGCCCACAGACTCCTTTGTGTTCTACCCGAGATGTCATCTACGCATAGACCTAGCTCATGATGCCACTGTTGGGGAACTTCGCATGGAAAACAAAAATTTTCCTACGTTCACCAAGATCAATCTAGGAGATGCACATCTACGAGAGGAGAGATTGTATCTACATAACCTTGTAGATCACTTAGTGGAAGCGTTAAGAAAGGCGGTTGATGTTGTCAAACGTCTTCGTGATCCTATCACGATTCGTCCCGCAAACTCCCGATCAAGTGCCGAACGGACGGCACCTCCGCGTTCAGTGATGGGGATATGTACCTAGGATAGGGTCATAGGCCTTACCTACATGTTCTACCCAAGGGCAGATCATTAAGGACATAAATATTTCAAGGAAGACTCTGACTGGCTCGTCACGATACATGGGTCACTCGGTAGATCCACTCGGAGACTTTCTCCCTCGATTCGATGGAAGACTTTCACTCGGAAGGACCAGAAGCCAATCGACCGAAGAAGTTCACGAGCCACTACAGGGAGGCCAACGAGTCGGAATTCGATTGGTCGTCATAAGTAACATTCGTTACATACGTAATCAGTAATGTACGCCCTTATATTTATTAATCACACCCTTGGTTGCCTGGCCTTGATGAGGGGTAGCACACTCAATATAAGCCACCCTCCCCTCTGACCCAAGGGTTCGCACTCCGTGTAATACACACATTCCACACGATAAGAGCTCCAGAGCACTGAGACGTTGGGTTGTTACCTCCACGAGAGGGGAATAAATCATACATTGTGTGTGCAAGCTTGCCGTAGATAGGACTCTGCCCTCTCCTCTCGTAGACCTCACCTCTACTGTCAAGTTCGATCGCACGACAGTTGGTGCCCACCGTGGGGCAGGCGTCTAAGTGACTTTTGGCAAGTTTGCGATTTCCATTCTTCGTCATGTCTTCCTGTGCCACGAGATCCATCTCGGTGCACTCATCATTGTTGTCGATGACTCGGCATGGCTTCATTAGGAGCCTCTCGACGTTGAGACGCTCCAGATCAGTGAGGCGACGCAGTACCATGCAAGTTCTTGTGGCATTCTTCTTCGGCAACCATCGACTCCAGTGTTGGTTGCTCTCCCCGTTGTTCCTCGCCACAAGCGATCCAGTCGCTCGTGACTCCAGCAATGGGTGAAGCATGTGGTGGGTCGCCACTGTTGGGGATATTACCTGTTGATAACCCGCCCTAGTTGGGCCGGGTCACCAAATCACGCGATTTATCTAAGCATGGTTCCGGCCTTGGCCTGGCAAGATCGAAGGTTGTATGGCGGTTTATAACTTCCGGAAGGTCTCCAAGCTTTGGAAGATGGCGACTTGGAGATCGTAAAAGTCACGGTTTGTAGAAAGGAAAGACCCTTGTAAACCCTAGGGACACGGCCTGTATATAAAGGCGAGTACCAGGGAAGAAGAGGGCAGGTTAGAAATCATCGATTGCTAGGTCTGGCGAGTTACGCCCACCTTGTAATCGAAACTCCATCAATACAACTCAAAGCAGGACGTAGGCCTTTACCTCCTCACGAGGGGCCGAACCTGGGTAAATCGTCGTCTCTCTCCCGTTCAACCTCTTTGAGTCGCCACCAAAGTGTGATGGCTCCAGTACTAAGTCCTTTCACGAGGGCATCTGCCGTGACAAAACCACGACAGTTGGCGCCCACCATGGGGCCTGCGCACGGTGGAGTTGAGTTCTCAAAGGGATCCCTACCAGGGTTTGGGAGCTACGCGACGGGGCTCATGACCGGGAGCCGCCATGGGAAGATCTACATCGACAACCTGCAATCGGGACCGGAGGCGGATTCGATCGAATCTGGCTACAGGGTCCTCTTCGGCAAGATCAACGTCTTCATCGGCATGATCGGATCATCCGTGCCTGAGCCGGACATCTCCGCCGACATCGTCGAGCCAGCCAGGTACGTCCGCCCGGTAGTGACGCCAAATCTGACTTGCCCGGTCTTTGTTGGGTTCACGCAGGGATCGGAGGAACCAGAACACTCGGCGTCCCAGGAAACTACACCAGTCAACACTGACGACGAATCATCCATGGGCGATTCAGATTCAATCCGGTCTCTGCATGGGGATTGTCTTGGGGGCTTGTCGCTGGCCATGGACCCCGAAGTCCTTGACCGAACCCGCCGCCAGATCGCCATTTATATGGCTGGGCGACTCAACCCTCACAAAACCCAATAGGAGGCGACGGAACCGGCGAGACATCTAGAAGCCCGGCCGTTGTCTTGGTGGAATTAGCGGCGGAAATCACAAGGCTGATTGCGACTCCCCTCACACCAGAAAACCAGGAGGCAGTAAACGCAGAGTTGGCGAAACTCAGAGAAGCAGTGGCAAAGGCTCATCGGGATGCCGAGGTGGAGGCCGCCAGGATCGAGACCCGGCAAGCTTAAATTAGCACCGAAAGAACTCGCTTAAATACTGACAACTGGCGGCTCGAAAGACACCAGCGCGCATCCGACGCCGTCCATCAGCGGAGACACCAGGATCGCCTGCCCCCTGATCTCAACCCGACCCGCTTGTTCGATACTCCACGAACTCCTGGGGCGGGAGCCGCCCCAGGGGGAGGACCGGGTCAACCTCCTAACCCGCCGGTTCAGCCAATTGAGGATTGCATTCCCCGATTCCGGACACCTCAAGGTCACTTTTCCAACCCAGTGGACAACGTCCTTGCTGCAACTCGCCATTTGGAATCTCTTCCGATTCACGGCAACACTCCTGCCGAGATAGAAGCAAGGAACGCCATTGAGATGTTGAAGACGACGGTGGTTCAAAATACCCGGTTCTCACATAGCCTAGATAGGCTGCATTCCACTCCCCACGCGAGTTACCCCAGGAGTCGGACAGAGGACAAGCCGCCTGATCATCAGAACCCGCTGGGCCGGGATCTCCCGAACATCCAAGTTGCCCCGGCCCCTCTCGTCGGGAGCGGTGGACGAGTGGGGGTGCCATGCCTGGCCCCCGCCCTTCGCAACGAACGAATGCCCAAGGATTTTAAGGGACCATGAAAGGTTCCTAACTACACCCCGGACCTTGAGCCGGCATCGTGGGTCGAGAGTTATGAAATCGCCATGGACATGCTCGACGTAAACGAGGCAGTTTGCGCCAGATACTTCACGATGATGCTCGAGGGGTCAGCAAGTACTTGGTTAAAAAACATACCCCCCAACTCCATCCAGACCTGGGCTGAATTGAAAGAGCGCTTCATCAAAAACTTCTGAGGAACCTGCAAACGTCCAATGACGATCGTCGATCTGCAGCACTGCGTTCAGCGCCCCGATGAGTCGGCCCACCATTGGTCACGGCAGGTTGCGGAAATTATCCATTTATCAGACGGTATTACGACGGCTCAGGCTGTGTTGATCCTCGAGCAAAATTGCCATTAGGAACCCCTGGTACAAAAATTGGGGCGACTCAAGCGAAAGGTCCAAGACATGGGGGAGCTGATGGATACCCTCACTAGGTACGCTGAAGCGGATGACACCAGAGATCCCGGTGAGGACGGTAAAGCTAATTCGCCCAAGAAGGGGGAGTCATCCAAAAATCATACCCGGTTCCAGGGACGTAGCCGCCACAATCAAGGGGCCAATGGCAAGATAAGGAAGCAAGAGGAACCTTCGGATTTAGTCGCCAATACCAACACCAACAGTGGCAACCAACACCAAAAGAAAAACAGGGGATTTCAAGGTAAGAGGCCACGTAACTATGAAGAGTTACTCAAGGGCCCTTGCCCGCATCATGCCACGGCAAACGGACCGGCGACTCTCTCCTGGGAGAACTGTTTCGTAATGCGGGAGTTTCGGGCGAAGGCAATCAAGAAAAGCCAAAATGATGACCCGGACCAACGGTAGGAGCAGTTTGCTACACCCAACCAACGACAGAGAAACAGGGTGCTCAGGGAGGCTCGCAGCTAAGCAGCGGCCAGTATCCGGTGCATCACCAGCGGCGGTATTAACCCGCCAGGAGCCTTTCAGCAGCCGCCCCCACAGGGGGCTTCGCAGGGTCAGGATGACAACGGAGGCTTTTGCAACAATCCCAAACAGTTAAGCAATGGGCAGTATCACGTTTTCACCACCAATGCTTGCAGACGTGATAAGAAGGTGAGTCACCGGGCGTACAGTGTGTCTGAGTCGGCGCTTCCCAGGTACCTCCACTGGTCTGAACAGACCATATCATGGAGTAGGGAGGATCACTCGCCAAGAGTTCACAATCCTGGCGACTTAGCGTTGGTAGTAGCTCCCCAAGTTGGGGGGTACACCGTGTCCAAAGTGCTAATGGATGGTGGCAGCAGCATTAACATCTTGTATTTTGACACTTTCCAAAGGATGAACCTATTGGAAAAGGACTTGATGCCTTCAACAACGTTTTCCACGGAATCGTCCCGGGCAAGTCGGCGTAGCCCATAGGCCGAGTCAGACTCACAGTGGCATTTGGAACGGCACATAACTACATGTCCGAGTCGCTGATGTTTGAGGTGGTCAAATTGAAAAGCCCCTATCATGCGCTATTTGGGCGGCCGGCTTATGCTCGTTTCATGGCTCACACATGCTATGTTTACCTTAAGCTCAAGATGCCTGGTCCTAAGGGACCCATCACGGTTGATGGTGATAGAAGGATTGCAAAGGAATGTGAAGAAGGGGACGCGGCTTATGCGGAAGTCGCCTGCGCTGCAGAGGAGGTCAAACATCATCGGGCCAATGTTGACCCAGCGGACATGTCACCCCTAAAGAAGCCAACAACAGATGCTGAGTCGCCCCTCATGTTCAAACCAACGGATGAGACTAAAACAGTCGATTTCGTTCCCGGCAAGTCGTCCAAACAGTTCACCATTGGGACGGGTCTGGATCCCAAGTAGGAAAGCGCGCTCATCGAATTCATCCGTGAGAATCGGGACATCTTCGCATGGAAACCTTTTGACATGCCTCGTGTGCCGAGAGAATTCGCTGAGCACCATCTTAATGTTGACCCAAAGGCAAAACCTATCCAGAAGTATCTTCGCAGGTTTAACAAGGAGCGACGCAAGGCAATCAGGGAAGAGGTTGCCCGTCTCTTAGCCGCCGGATTCATCGTGGAAGTTTTTCACCCCAAATGGCTGGCTAACCCGGTTTTGGTACTCAAGAAGAATGGTACCTTCCGTATGGTACTTATGATTACATGGACCTCAACAGAGCTTGTCCGAAAGACCCTTTCGCTCTTGCCCGCATCGACCAGATAATTGACTCGGTGGCGGGATGCGAACGTTTGTGCTTTTTGGACGCCTACTCTGGATATCACCAGATCAAGATGGTTGTGGAGGATCAAGAGAAAACAGCATTTATAACCCCCTTTGGGGCTTTTTTCTATGTGTCCATGCCGTTTGGGCTAAAGAGTGCGGGGGCGACTTATCAACGCTGCATCCAGAATTGCCTCCGCAGCCAAATCGGGCGCAATGTCCATGCCTATGTCGACGATATTGTGATCAAAACCCGCCAGGGGGAGATGCTACTGGAGGATCTCAAGGAAACTTTCGATAACCTGCGGGTGTAACAGATGATGTTGAATCCCACCAAGTGTGTTTTTGGTCTTGCTGCAGGGAAATTGTTGGGCTTCCTGGTGTCTGAGCGTGGCATTGAAGCTAACCCGAACAGAATCGAAGCAGTTACATCCCTTGGAAAACCGGCAAATGTTAATCAAGTTCAACGAATGGAGGGTCGCATTGCGGCTCTAAGTCATTTCGTAAGCCGCCTGGCAGAAAAGGCGATTCCCCTTTATCAATTACTAAAGAAGTCGGACCATTTTGTTTGGACAAATGAAGCAGACGAGGCGTTCGAAGCTTTGAAACGGTAACAGGTCAACCCGCCGGTCTTGGCCGCCCCGACTGAGAAAGAACCCATGCTTCTGTATATTGCGGCAAACTCCAAAGTAGTAAATGTGGCAGTGGTCGTTGAAAGAAAGGAGGAAGGGAAGGAGTACCCAGGGCAACGCCCGGTGTATTTTATCAGTGAAGTGTTGACCCTTTCCAAGCAACGGTACCCACATTTGCAGAAGTTAGTGTATGGGGTGTTTATGGCGAGTCGGAAACTTAAGCTTTATTTCCAAGAGCATCCTATCATAGTGGTTAGTTCCGTCCCCCTCGGGGACATCATCCAGAATCGGGAGGCAATAGGGCGGATTGCCAAGTGGGCGATTGAACTTGGGCCGCATCATGTACGATACACCCCTCGCACATCCATCAAGTCTCAAGCCTTAGTTGATTTTGTCAATGACTGGACGAAGTTGCAGGCCCCGGAGGACAGGCCTGATCTTACATGCTGGACTATTTATTTTGATGGATCCAGACAGCTGGAAGGCTCGGGGGCTGGTGTGGTATTGGTATCCCCTCAAGGAGATAAATTCTCGTATGTCCTCCGACTCATGTTTCCGTGCACTAACAATGCTGCGGATTACGAAGCTTTGCTTCACGGCTTGCGACTCGCCAAGGAGATGAACCTGACGCGAGTCAGATGTTTTGGCGACTGTGATCTGGTGGCGCAGCAAGTTTAAAGTACCTGGGATTCTCGAGACACCGTGATGGCGGCTTATAGAAGAGCTGTCTCTGATGTGGCGGGTCATTTTCATGGCTATCAGGTTGACCACATTGATCGGCGCCTCAACGAGGCAGCTGACGCCCTTTCACGTCTTGGTTCCCAGCGAAAGCCGGTTCCCCCAATTGTTTTCTGGATATTTTGCATAATCCATCAGTGAGTTTACCATCGGAGGAGGAGTTGGCAATACCGGATCATGAGTCTCAGTTCGTGGCGGTTCTCCACGTCACGCCGGATTGGGTTCTTCCCTATCTGGCTTATCTCGCCCGGGGCGAGTTACCAACAGACGAAGTTTCGGCCCGTCAAATTGTTCGGCGGAGCAAATCCATGGTAATCATCAATTGTGAATTATAAAAATGGAGCGCCTCTAGAGTTTTTCAACGACGCGTTTCCTGCGAAGAAGGATGCATAATCCTAAATGACATTCATTTTGGGGACTGTGGGCATCATGCCGGGTCACGATCTATGGTGTCGAAGGCATTCCGTCATGGTTTCTTTTGGTTGATGGCTCATGCAGATGCAGAAGAGATAGTTCGTCAGTGCGAGGGATGCCAGCCTTATGGACGACAGACTCATGTGCCGGCTCAAGAACTAAGAATGATTCCCATCACTTGGCCTTTCGCGGTCTGGGGGTTAGACATGGTCGGCCCCTTTAAAATGTCATCCAACAAGAAAACCCATTTGCTGGTGGCGGTTGATAAGTTCACCAAGTGGGTTGAGGCAGAACCTATTGGAACTTGCGATGCGGAGACATCGGTCAAGTTCTTGAAGAAGCTGATCTTCCGGTCTGGATATCCACACAGTATCATTACTGATACTGGCACTAACCTGTCCCAAGGGGCGATGCAGGAGTTTTGCCGTCGAGAGCATATCCGGCTTGATGTTTCTGCGGTTGCTCACCCACAATCTAATGGGCACGCGGAACGGGCGAATCAGGAGGTTTTACGAGGAATCAAGCCCCGACTCATGGTTCCCTTGGAAAAAACCCAGGATGTTGGGTCGAATAATTGCCTTCAGTGCTATGGACCTTCCGGACCACCTCGAACCGGTCCATGGGTTTCACCCCTTTCTTTCTGGTCTACGGAGCAGAAATTGTTCTTCCTACTGACATAAGGCATGACTAGCCTAGAATCGCCGCATATGTGGAGCAAGACAATGAACTGGCGCGTCAAGACTCCTTGGACGCTTTAGAGGAGGCACGTGACTAGGCTGCGGCCCGCTCGGCCATCTATCAGCAGGATCTACGGCGTTATCACAACCGCCGGGTTAAGAGCCGAACCTTTCAGGAAGGCGACTCAGTGCTTCGGTGATACAGGATCGTGCTCGCATGCATAAGTTGTCACCGCCATGGGAAGGACCGTTCGTCGTCAGCAAGAATCTTCGCAATGGCTCTTAGTATCTGGTGGATCTCCAGCCTAACCGGCCAACCACGGAGGCTGAGTCAACTCGCCCCTGGAATATTGCCCACTTGCGGCCTTATTACACTTGAGCTTTTAAGCTCTGCATTTTGTAAGTTTTTCAGTTTTTATTATGAAGCAATAAAATTAAAACGCCTCCCGACTTGGGGGATTCCTCATTGAGATCCATTTTGTCATCCTATCGCGACCTTATGAGCCGACGAAATCATTATTTAGGGTGGCGCTTGAGCTTTCTGACTCGCCCCATCCTGTCGTGACCTTACGAGCCAACGAAATCATTATCTGGGGTGGCGCTTGAGCTTTATGACTCGCCCCATCCTGTCGCGACCTTATGAGCCAATGAAATCATTATCTTGGGTGGTGCTTGAGCTTTTTGACTGGCCCCATCCTGTCGCGACCTTATGAGCCGACGATATCATTATCTTGGGTGGCGCTTGAGCTTTTTGACATGGCCCATCCTATCGCGACCTTATGAGCCGACGAAATCATTATCTTGGGTGGCGCTTGAGCTTTTTGACTCGCCCCATCCTGTCGCGACCTTATGAGCCGACGAAATCATTATCTAGGGTGGCGCTTGAGCTTTCTGACTCGCCCCATCCTGTCGCGGCCTTATGAGCCGACGAAATCATTATCTTGGGTGGTGCTTGAGCTTTTGACTCGCCCCATCCTGTCGCGACCTTATGAGCCGACGAAATCATTATCTTGGGTGGCGCTTGAGATTTTTGACTCACCCCATCCTATCGCGACCTTATGAGCCGACGAAATTGCTATTTTTATTTACCTTCCTGGCACTGCCACAAGGTTTTCCAGACTTTTTTCTGATTCGTCTTGAAATATTTGTTATCATTTATTATTCATTAAGATGATTTCACATATGTTTTTCAAGCTTAGAACATGTTGATGATCAAAATCACTTTATGCATGGCGGATTAAGCATCATAAAGAAGCTTCAAACGGCGGATCAAGTATTTCAAATCGCCTTAAGGGCGACATAAGGATTCTTTTTGAAGGTATCACAAAAGCAGTACCGATTCCTAAAGGGGACCTATTACATGGATCTTATGGCCAATTCAATGAAGTTTATTCTGCTGACGCCCTTGGATCAGTTTGGTGCGAGCTTTGGCCAACCTCAATCTGCAAGTCGCCCAGTACCCAGTTACACTTGGCCAAAGCGGCAAAGTCATCTTCATCGGTCAGGATTGATGAAAGATTTGCGTCCAAGTCAAAAGGGTTCTTGGGTCGCCGTGGAGTTAAGCTGGTCGTGACAAAGGTTGGCGGGTTGACCTTCTAGTTCTTACTATCATAAGGAGCCTGGTACTTTGATAAGTCCAGACTTGCAGCAAGTTGAGTCGCCGCCAGACGGGAGTCCTTGACGACACGCTGGTAGTCCTCTTCGGCGAATTCTGACCCGTCATCCTTGAGTTGAGGAAAGCCCGCCACTACTTCTTCTGGGTTGATCTCTGGAGCATATGCTAAGCAACGACTTAATGTAGTCAGCACTCCCTTCCGGGGGGCTGACCGAGTCAACTCGCCAATCTGGGGAGGAAGCGTGGATAGGCAACCAAGCAACTTCTTTATGGAGGTTATAGGCTCCTTGGCGCCCGTCACTGCTTTCACAGTCAGTACACTGCTGGTATATAGCTGCTCTGTGAGCGTGTAAATCGCCTTCAGCATCAGCACGCAATCATCCTGAAGGTTGGCGACTCTCGGACCTGAACAAGGGGTAATGATAATCAGCGACTCAAGATAAGAGTTATTTGTTTAAAGAGGTCAAAGGTTTAAGTATTTTACCAAAGACGGCTTGCGCCATGTTTGAGATATGACGTTTCAAACCGGACAGCTCTTGTTGCGCAGTATCTAGCTTGGCTTCAGCTTTCTCTGCTCGCTTTGTTGAAGCATCTTGGTCAGCTTGAGCCCTTTTTAAATCGGCTTTTAGTTTTTCGATCTCAGCTAAGACCAGTTGATACTTCTCCTCAGATTTGGCTCGGGCATCCTGCTGATCAGATAAGCTTTTCTTCAAGTCGCCAAGTGCTGGTTCAGTCTGGATAAGAGATTCCCATTGCAGTACATGATAAGGGGCAAGTCTCAGAACTATTGCAAGCAATATCCCTGACACTTGGGGGATAATGTATACTTTTTTCAGACAAAAATATACAGCATCAAGACCCGGCTCATCTTTTTACTGATGACCCGGCCCTTGGGGGTTACAGGTCGAAAGTTTTTTCTAGTGATCAAGACCCGACTCATCTTTTCACTGATGACCCGGCCCTTGGGGGTTACTGACCGAAAGTTTTTTCTAGACATCAAGACCTGGATCATCTTTTCAGTGATGACCTGGCCCTTGGGGGCTACTGGTCAAAAGTTTTTTCTAGTCATCAAGACCTGGCTCATCTTTTTACTGATGACCCGACCCTTGGGGGTTACTGGTCGAAAGTTTTTTAAAGTCATCAAGACCCGGCTCATCTTTTTACTGATGACCCGACCCTTGGGGGTTAATGGGGATAATATAGTACACAACAAAACTTACCTCATGTTTATTTTTTAGCATCCGAAGCAGGCTTTTCTCCATCTCATAACTCGCCTCCAGGCGACTTGCAAAACCAGAGCAAAGTTCTTTGAATTCCAGATGTTCATATTCAGAGAGCTTAGCCTTGGAGAGTCCCGACTCAGGAACGGTTTGAGATGATGATGGCACATGCTTTGATAAAACCGTTGTGTCGGTTTAGAGAAGTTGGTACCAGTGATAATTACATCGTCCGGGTCTTCTGCTGTTGTCAATGGACTTGGCGGCTTGGGGGCATCCATAGTTTCCTTGGGCGAGCTAGGAAGATCCACTTGATCCTCAGGATTGTCTTGGTCCGGGTTATCTTGGATCGGCGCCGGCTCCTTGATGGGCTCTGAGATTATGATAGGAGTTGACCCGCTGGTTTTCCTCTTCTTCGCCTATGCCCTGAAAGAGGGAAGATGCGCGTTTAAAGACTGAAAATTTATCACCATCAGATTCAAAGTAAATTTATCAAAGGACTTACCCAGGGACACAGATCATTGGCGGAAGTGTCGACATTACTGAGTCGCCAGATATAGGAGGAGAATTCTACAAGAGTTGTACGTCAAAGATATAAGCGGGTTACAAATGCGATCCAGATCACCGGAAGAAGTGTTGTTCATGGGTACCTCATTTGGCCTTTTCTTGTTCTTTGTTGGTAAGCCCGACACCAGATCACCGGAATGACTTCGGGTCTTCCGATTTGAAGTGTATTGTGCTTTCTTCAGAAGAAAATTTGGGTCCAAACAAGCATTTGGATGTGAGAAGGGAACATTCCCACAAACTCGCCTGGCTGGCTTAGGTGGAGAAGGAGATGAATCGGAGGAAACAGAAGTTACCTCTACGGAATCCTCTTTGCTTTCGTTGTCTTCATTCTATTCAAGAGAGGCAGAGATATAAATACAAAGTTAACAGTAATGGATGGCGAGTGAAAAGAAGATAGGTTTTTACCTCCGAAGGTGCATCGCCGACTTGAGATTCTTCGGCCTCGGATGGTTCGACCACAACAGCTTTGCCCTTGCCCTTGGTTTTCTTCTTTGGCTGGCTTTTTGGGCTTCTTGGACCAAAATTGATCACCTTTCTGAAATGGCATATGGTATAAAAGGCCATAATTCGAATGAAACATAAGGAGTAAAGACAAAAGGCGGGTTAAAGTTGCTTACCTTGGGCGCCGGATTAATCTTGCAGAAGGGTTTAAGGCCTATTTAGCCGCATTTTCCCGCGGGCTCGCATGTCAGCTTCTTAATGATGGTGACAATATCATTTTCCGTTAAAGTCGTGCGGAAGTAACATTGAGGATGATCTAGGGTGCCGTAAAATTCGCACATTAACCCGTCCGGTGACTTAAAGGGAGGATGCGCCATTCGACCCAGCAGCGGATCAAGTCAACCCCAGTAAGGCCGTTGTTTGTCAAAGATCTTAACTCGGACAATAGTGGGATAAAATCTGATTCCTCCTCTTCGGTGAGCTTGTCCGGAAGCTTGAAATTCGTTGGAAGGTGATCTTCCCTATAACCCAGAAGCTTGTTTTCGCCTACAGGCGAGGTCTCTTGACAATAGAACCAAGACTCGCCCCAGCCTTTGGGGTGGCTTGGCATGGCGAGTGACGGAAATGGGCTATCCCTGCGGCGTTGAACATTTACATCGCCGAGCTCCAGGCTGGGCCGTTGTGAAATTCTGTTTGGCGATTTAAGTGGAAGAAATACCAGAATAAGGGAACTGAGGGTTCCATCCGCAGGTAAGCCTCACAAAACACTTGGAACTAGCATAGTTTGCTTATCGAATTGGGCCCTAGATCCTGGAGGCGGACGTTCATGAAAGCCATGGCGTCTCTAAGGAACTTTGATCCGGGCGGCTTAAAACCCCGCTCAAGGTGTTCGACGCAAACAACTATCTCCCCTTCTTTGGGATTGGGGATTTCCTCTCCGAACCCGGTACGCCAACCGATAACATCCTGAGGGTCCAAATTTCCCGTTTTCACATAATCCTCTAGTATGGTATCATTGACCTTGGTAGGGAGCCAGTCAGTTTTGAAGACGGTGCCCATGCTACAAAGGAATAAAGTACGGGTGAATTGACACGCCTGAACATCTACTGTAAGAGGTGAAACAATTTCATTTGACTTGCCAAGTAATTCGTCCGCGGTTTGAGGAGGAATCTTGAACCGCCCAATAAAGGACCGAGTCAGGTTGCTATGGCGACTTACGAAGTTTGGCTACTCACAAGAGTTGTGTCTTAAGGCGTTAGAGGCATTTATCCAAAATGGTGAAGTATGAAGACTACAAACAGCTTTCACGTAACGAGCGGTAGATTATGGATCTACTGGACAGCTGAAAATAAATGTGGAAAATGACTGGATACGACAACCTACAACCAAGATGAGATAATGTTGTTGGTTTGATGAAGTATTACTCTAAGCATGCAAATCGAGGGCGGACAAATAAAGGTATTAGAGACATTGGTTTTCTCGTCGTCATCGATACCAACTAATCAAGGATAAGTAACATCTATTCGAGAAAGCATCAAGAACATGGAAGTGATGAACTTAAAAAAAAATGGAGATCTGCTCTTGAGTAAACGGTGACCTAACCTCGTGGGTTCGGCCAGAGATGGTCGACGGCGACGAAGGCTTTTGGAGGGGCACGAAAATCTCGGTCGGTCACGGAGATCTTCTGCGGCGACGAAGTGCCTGGCAGCAGCGAGGTGGTCGACGACGATGAGATGGTCGATGGCGGCGACCTACTCGGCCGCGGTGAAGTGCTTGACGACGACAAGATCTTTGGGCGGCACCAAAGCTTTCGGGCTACTGCAAGAACTTCGGTCGGTGGCGGAGCTCTCGGAAGGCAATAAGGGTTTTCGCTGTGATAATGGGGAGAAGGTTGACAAGACTGGTGGGTGGTATGCACCAGACCTGTCCCCCCCCCCCACCTATTTAACAGGGCAGGCGCTGGAATCGAGGCGCCGTGAGAAGGAACCGCCAAAGGATAAAAGATTTGCCATAATGGCGCTCCTAGAATTTTGGGATAGCGATACCAAAGGATTCGTTCGGATTACGTCATTGTCTTTTCCGGAATTCAAGGGATAAGAAGATACCAACGAGAAATGGTTTGGCGATTTAAGTTTTTCCGCGACAGATGGTGGGTTAAGTTCATGACGTATGGAGAAGGATGAAAAATGAATCGCCCTTAACTGAGCAAGAATATTGGCTTGAAGAGAATTCAAGTCAATCTGGGGCCTAATGTTGGGGATATTACCTGTTGATAACCCGCCTTAGTTGGGTCGGGTCACCAAATCAGGCGATTCATCTAAGCATGGTTCGCGCCTTGGCCTGGCAAGACCGAAGGTTGTATGGCGGTTTATAACTTCGGGAAGGTCTCCAAGCTTTGGAAGATGGCGACTTGGAGATCGTAAAACTCACGGTTTGTAGAAAGGAAAGACCCTTGTACACCCTAGGGACTCGACCTGTATATAAAGGCGAGTCCCAGGGAAGAAGAGGGCAGGTTAGAAATCATCGAGTGCTAGGTCTGGCGAGTTACGCCCTCCTTGTAATCGAAACTCCATCAATACAACTCAAAGAAGGATGTAGGCCTTTACCTCCTCACGAGGGGCCGAACCTGGGTAAATGGCCATCTCTCTCCCGTTCAACCCCTTTGAGTCGCCACCAATGTGCGATGGCTCCAGTACTAAGTCCTTTCACGAGGACATCTGCCGTGACAAAACGACGACAGCCACGCATCATCTCCATAGATGGGAGCCATCGAGCCCGCTGAATCACTTCGCGACGTGTTCCACTTGGCGTCAGATCACTCTGACGTCCCTTCCGAGTGCGAGAGTTGTGATCTTGCAGCTGTGGTTTTCATGGTAGGTTCGATGGAGAGCGCGCCTGGGTTCGGTCGTGGTGGTCACGAGGTTGGAGAACCTTTGAGTGGATATGCATGTTTCCGAGTGGACCTCAGCAATAGCTGTTTCCGAGTGGACCTCAGAAACATGTCAAGGTATGTCGTACTCCAGTTCTAAATGTTGCAACCACTGCTAAGATAGCAGATTCCATTCAGCTATCAAATTCAGAGGTTGGCAGAGGCTTAGAGCAGATTTGTACATTTCTTCAAGCAGCGCAACAGCAAAATTCGGCTGTATCACAGTCGCTCAATAGATTGCACAATAATTCACCCAGTGCAGATACAATTCGATCGTTTAATAGTCTAGGGTCACCTCAGGATCGTAGGGGCGGAAGTTACCGAGAGGATCAGTACAAAGATCAGGGGCGAAATCAGTTTGCTCGCCGTTATCACCGTGATGACCGCCGTCGAGTGCATTCTCCCCTGCGGAGTGGTTCGTATGTGCCCCGGCACTACGGTGATAGGCTCCCGTTCGGTGATGAGCAGAGTCTTGGGTTCGATGCTAGGAATGTACTCGCGCAGAGGTGGATTGACACGGGCAGAGCTCACACAGATGGTTATGACAAAGATCTGGCCCCGAGTGTTTTAGTAGAGAAATTCGATGTGCTGATATTCCCGCCAACTTCAGGTTGGCAGCTGGAATAAGTAAATTTACAGAAGAATAAAAGCCAGAAACATGGCTCGATGATTACCGAGTGGCAGTCCAGATTGGCGGAGGAAACAACAATATTTCCATGAAACATTTGTCCTTGATGTTGGATGGTTCGGACTGGGCGTGGCTGAATCAGTTGGCTCCTTCTAGGATCTGTTGCTTGGAGGATCTCTCCCGAGTGTTCATCAAAACTTTCGAGGGCACGTGCAAACGCCCTACTGTTTTGTCTCAGTTACAACATTTTGTGCAGAAACCGAGTGAGTCCTTGAGAGATTACATCCAGCTTTGGACCACCCTTCATCACACGGTGGAAAATGTTTCCTAGCATCAAGCAGTTTGCGGTTTCAAGGCTGGTGTCAGGTACAGGGAACTTTATCTGAAGTTTGGTTGAATGGGAGACATGTCCATGAGCAAGATGATGGATGTTTCCACTCGATATGTCCATGGCGAAGAGGAAGACCGCCTCCGCGGTGGTAAGGGAAAGGTAGTCGACAATGATGCTGGTGGTGGAAATTCCAATCGAAAGTAGAAGCGCAAGGTTGATGGTTCTACTCCGGCAGAAGCGGCGGTCCTGGCGGCACAAGTAAAGATTAAAGCAAAGCCCAAAGGGTAATTTCCTCCCAAAAGGTTGAAGAATCAGTTGGGAATAGATGTCCTTGATTTACTGTGTGCAATCCATAGGAAAATGATGAAAATAGCAATTTGATATTGCCCAAACATACTACTCGTCAGTGCAACTTGTTGATCCAACAGTTCAAAGAGGATCGGTCGAGTGAGAAAACTCCTAAAAAGGAGCATGATGAAGATAAAGATGATTTTCCAGAAGTCAATGCTACTTTGATGGTTTTTGCTGATGTAGACAGCAAAAGTAGATTGAAGGTTATCAACGGAGAAGTCACCATGGCTGTTCCCACAACCCCCACATACCTCAAGTGGTCTCAGATCCCCATAACATTTGATAAGTCGGATCACCCTCCTCACGTCACTACCCTTGGTCGACAAGATCTGGTAGTGGATTCGGTTTGGGAAGGTGTTCGTCTCCGCAAGGTTTTGATGGACGGAGGAAGTGGGCTGAATATTTTCTATGTTGAAACCCTCAAGGGGTTTGGCATTTCGATGTCCCGACTCAGCGAGAGCAATATGCAGTTCCATGGACTCATTCCTAGAAAAAAGGCCAAGTCACTCGGCCAGATAATGTTGGACGTGGTCTTCGACACTGATAAGAATTTTTGCAAGGAAAGGCTAACATTTGAAGTTGTGGACTTCCAGAGCGCTTATCACGCCATGCTTGGTCGTCCAGCTTACGCTCGTTTCATGGACGGCCCATGTTACGTATGTCTCAAGCTGAAGATGCCTGGACCCAAGGGTGTGATCACAGTCACGGGGAATCGACAAAGAGCTAAAGAGTGCTTCAAAAAGGCTCTCATACTGCCGACGAGCAGATTATTCTGGTTGAGTTGGAAGAATACTGGAAGAATACTGATCCTGCCGACCTGATGTGCTCGAAGAAAACTGCTTCTAAGTATGCTTTGCAGTCGGTAGGTGAAGTGAAGTAAGTGAGCATTCACTTGACATATCCTGATGCTGACCCGACCAACAATTCAACGGCACTCTGCAGCAAATAGGAAGCCGCGCTCATCCATTTCCTCTATGAGAACTCGGACATCTTTGCATCGAAGCCTTTTGACATGTCGGGTGTGCCTAAGGAACTGGGTAAGCACCGTGTGAGGGTCGATCCAAAGTCGAGGCCCATCAAAGAGCATTTGCATCGGTGGTTAGCTTAAAAAAAATTAATTGGTGAGGAGGTGGCTCGACTCTTGGAGGCAAAGTTTATACGCGAAGTTAAGCACTCCGAGTGGCTCGTGAACGTCGTCATGGTGCCCAAGATAGACAAGTCTCTCTGCCCGAAAGATCACTTTCCTCTCCCCCGCATCGATCAGATTGTTGACTCGACTGCAGAGTGTGAGCGTTTATTTTTTCTTGATGCATACTCTGGTTACCATCAAATCCCTCTGTTTGATCCAAATGAAATAAAAATGGCCTTCATCACCCCTTTCGGGTGTTTCTCCTATATCATCATGCCTTTTGGTTTGGAAAATGGTGGCGCCACTTTCATGTGTATGATTCAGAAATGCCTACTTGATCAAATCATTTGGAATGTCGAAGCTTATATGGATGATATCATAGTCAAGTCTCACATAGGTTCTGACCCGCTGACTGACTTGGCAGAAACATTTGCCAATATGAGAAAATATGACATCAAGTTGAATCCGGCTAAGTGCACTTTTGGAGTTCCTGGTGGCAAATTACTCGGTTTCCTCATCTCCGAACGGGGAATTGACATCAACCCCGAGAAGATCGCTGCCATCGTCCGAATGTAAAATCTTGAACGTGTGCACGATGTCCAGAGACTCACAGGCGGCCCGCGACATTGAGTAGGTTTATTTCTCGCCTCGATGAGAAGGAATTGCCTCTATACCTACTCATGAAGAAGTCTGATTCGTTCGAGTGGACTCTCGAGGCAGAAGCAGCATTTGTCGAGCTAAAAGCCCTTCTTTACACTTTGGGGACCCCAACTTATGAGTTGAGATCACCGAATGAACGTGCTCAGTGATCCCAGATATGAATGCTCACCGAACACACAGAAACTGAATAACAAGAGTCTTACATCCATACATACCGTTTCATACACTAAATGACCATTGAGGTCAAGTCTTACATAAATAGGGCTTGAGGGCCAACACAACAAACTTGACCAATAGTGGAAATATTAGTCGAAAGTGTGAAACCATGCCATCAGCCTTAACCTACAGGAATTCTGACTGGGAAGCGTCCTAGCTCGCAGGAACGTCACCAAGGTGCTCTTCACCATTTCCTGCTCACTCATACCTGGTCAATTAAATAACCAGTGGCAAGCGAATGAGTACTTTGAATGTACTCACAAACAGCCGATGATGTAGATAATCCAGGTGATATGGTAATGAAGTAATATGCAACCTTTGTGGGAAGGCGAGTTTTGAACGTAAATAAACACGGTCATAAAAAAGTTATGGATATGCATTATAAGCTAGATGATATTCAGAAGAACAGGTTATAGATATCAACATATCTGCTAAGGGCTGAACACTTTGGATTCACCCGATATGCCAAGTCACCAAACTTGGTCATATTAACTCTTTCAGATAACACCTTAAACACACACACACACTTGGTTTATGCGGAAACGTGTGGACGTAGTTTAAGCAGGATTACCAAAGTGTCCTTGACCATGGACACGGCTATTCGAATAGTTTTACACTCTCCAGAGGTTGTATGTTGTACCCATGAGATCCTAGAAACTTCCATGTCATCCACGACTCACGGTATATAACATACCCGAGGTAAGTACCCGTTCAATGCCTTTCCCCTAACGATACTAGACAAAGAGTTCCACTTTCTTGGTACCCAACCCACATGATGTACGTCTTACGAGCACCAACTCTGGACAGTATCATCCATGCGGGGACCAACGTTGTGCCCGGAACACGTAAAAACGGCATAGTCGACCTACTTGGTACGACCCCGTCACAAGAGTGACCACATATCACTCCCACCACTAGTAATGTGGCTCTTTGATAGCACCGACCAAGGTACTCAACAAAGCCCCATATGTAAAGGGGTACCGTGGTCGTACATGTAAGGTTGGGACGGTAGACACATCATAAATCTAATCCTGTTTCCGAAACCACTCACACCACATACACCCGGTGCACCACTTCTACACAAGTGGCCACCTAACTCATCATCACCCTCGGGCATTAGTGGCACCTGACGGGGTTTTATTAAACCTTTGATATTTACCATCATCATGCTCATGCTTCTACTATGCGTAGCACTACTGTCTACTTGTCAACATAATATTAGTGTGACCCTCATAGGTTGTTGGATCATGCTCAAATGCAAGTGCTCCGGAGGATCCATCAGTAACACGATATCGATGATTTACCGAATACTCATGATCATATGCAACGGGAATAATTTCTTTACTTACAATGAAAATAATATTTGGCTCAAACATGGTCAAAGGGCTGCTTTCCTTGCTCACATAAGTCCTCGGGGTCTTTGTGGTCTTCCGATCCAACTCCGAGTACTCCGTCTACTACCATCGAAAACAATCACCGCAAGCAGAACAAAAGTGCTATATAAAATAGAAGTTTTATTTTTCTTGGACCTCTCTGGTCATAAGAAAAACAACTGAAGCTTGCTATAGGAGATTTGGACCATCGGGGATTTTTGAATGGATGAAAAGAGGAATAGGTGATCCTTAAAAAAGCATACAGAAAATATTATGATAAAACTGAGTGGAGGCACTCATTTAAGAGAGCATAATTTTAGAAACAGGCCTGATAAAAATGTTGACTAAGGCTTCAAAAATAGGGAATGATTGTAAGAGACACTAAAAATTGGAATCACTCCATTTGGAGTTGATTTGAATGCTATAGGAATTTACAAAGTGGAGTTTTACTAAATCAAAATCATGTTTGGATTTGACCTCTACAGAAAATGTTCTTGAAAAATCGTACAAAGCACATATCTGGGTCTGTCTAGATTTAAGAAACCTGCAGAAACTTGAATCATCAAATTTGGAGGTCAAATGAATTTTTTATGAATTTATGAAGTTTGTGGTAAAAGAAAAATGGAAAAAACGGGGGGGGGGGGGGTTACCTTGGAGCTAAGGGAGCTGGCTAAGGGAGCGGTCACGCTGAAGCCGTATAGCACCGTTTACGCCTTCGGCGCTGGGAGGCGTAGCCCGCGTGGGGCGTCTCCACTTATAGGGGTGGGCCCGACCCTGTGGTCACTAACGTGGGGGCCCCACCGGCAGGCCCTTCTCCTTCCTCTCGCTCGAACAGACAAGGAGCAGGGGAGCAGGTGGCCGAGCCATGTCGATGCTCGACCCGGTGGCTGCGCGACGGCTGGCAATGCCGCGGCCACCATCGAGCTGGGGGGGATCCGCACCCGACAGGTGGCCCAACTCCACATGTGAGTGCCTGGAGCGAGGTGGCCACTGGCCACGGCGGAGGCCGCAGGTCTCGGCCATTGTTGGCGGTGCTCCGCCGATGGGAGGAAGAGCGGGGAGCATAGGGGGGTCTACGGAGGGTCTAGCGAGCTCCGGGGTTGCTGGAAGGGAAGGAGGGAGCCGCGTGACCCTGGTCGCGAGCATGGACAAAGCGGGGCCATGGCGACCATGGAAGGAGGGGAGAGGCTCAGGGCAGCCTCGGGCTGGTTTGGGGAGGTATGGGAGGTTCACAGGGGGAGGAGAGAGGTAGCCAGAGTAAGAGAGGTCTCGGGAAGACGATAAAACGGAGGGGGTAGCCGAGGGAAGCATGGGAGCTCTCGGTGATCTCTAGCATGGGGAAAGACACGCGTCCCTGGGGCACTTTGGAGGCTAGCCAGGGTCGGGGAAGGGCAGGACCGGTCAAGTGGAATCCCCCGGTTTTCTTAGACATATTGCAACAGCCAGAAACGAGCTGCAGCAAGAGGACAAGGGGTAGAGCACCATTATTGCATGCTCCCAACCTGGTCACCATGGCCACTCATGTCTACAAGGCCTCATGACCATTCAAACATGTCCAACATGTGAGGTACACATGGAGGAAGGAGATTGAGGAGTTTCGAAGTATATGAAGATGGTCAGGCTGGGCTTTGACTCACGTTTAGTTTGCAGGAGCAAACTCAGGGCTAGAATTGAGGGTGCTTAATAGAGTAATCTCAGGATGGAACTTTGTCTAGCATGCCTGGCTATGCAAGGACTACAATAATGCCAAGTTTGAGCTCAAGCGGAGGAGGGTATTTAGTACTTGTTGTACAAGCTGCATTTGAGCCAGAAATCAACTTGTAGATGTGTTGTTTGTTTTTCCTACATGAGCATGCCATATTTTGATATGAAATGGTTCATTGCGATGCTAGGGACTCTCTGGAAAGAAATGGGGGCATTACCTTAAGCAGCGGTGGGGCAAGAGGGATAAAAATGGTGATCCAAGGGTAAAAATGAGATGTAGCTACATGGAGTCTCCCTCCAATAATTGAGCAGAGGCCATGGCAAAGCTACAGGAGGTAAAATGTAACTATATAGAGCTGTGGTAGAAATTTAAGCTCAAGGGTAATAGTGGAAGGGGCCAAAGTAGCCACTTTGGTGAGTGTACGCAAGGTGTTTGATGGGTGTTAGGGCTATCAGATGGACTCCACTTGTTATGAAATTTAACAAGATCTCATAATAGATGAAAATGAGTTTGGACAACAAATTTGGGATTTGGTGGAGAAAACCCATGAAATGGGCAGAATGGCCTAGTTCTTACAAAACTATTCAAATCAATTCCCACAAATCCAATATTTGGTGTGGGGGCATTATTTGTGCATTAAAGCATGCCCAAAAAGTTTGGGATCAATTGGAGAAACTTTATAATGTAAAGTTTTCCAAAGTTAGAAATCAACAAAGAGGGTTTTGAGGGTCTTGGGACAAGTTCTTCTATTCTCCTTGATGCACCACTTGGTGTGGATGCATTATTGGAGTATCAGAAAATGTCCACCAATTTGCGGACAATTGGAGACACTTGGCAATGTAGAGCTGCTCAAATTTGGATCTGGAATGATAGGGTTTTAGAATATTTAATTGAACCAAATCAACTTGGATTGAGATGGAACTTGGCAAGATGATCACATATATTGCATGTGGCATGCTAGAATTTTACAGGAATTTATTGAGAATATTTCTTACACAAATATTCCAAAAGCTTGATTTAGACACGAAGGATTTTGAAGGAGCTTGCCCAATATCTTGAGCATGACCATGTGTTTAAACTCATATATATACGGAATATATATGTCCACTAAGTTTCCGTAAATTTTCTAAAACATTTTGAAACCAATAAAAATAATTTTCCTTCATAAAAGACCATTTCTCGCCTCACGGGAAGGCATTTAAATAAAATAGTCAAATAACTTTTAAAATAATAATATTGTGGTTTTGGGAGTAATTTTGATAATGGGTTTTAAATAAAATATTTGGTGAAAAATAAGTTCCCTAATTTGAGGACTTGTAGTACAAATCCCAACTCACGGGTTTTGAAAGCTTAAATCAAAGAAATGCTTTTTGGTGAAAAATAATAGTTCGGAAAAATAGTTTTTGGTCCTACACACATGACATGATCATCAGGCAAGGGTTTGGGTCAAGGAGATGAGTTTGAAGAGTAGCAGGAGCATTGGATTCAAACACAAGCAATAGGAAAGCAAGCAAACATCACATCAAGCATTACAACCATTCACAAAATAATTTAATTGGTCCTAATTTTTGAGGTAAGTCAAATCAGTTAGGAGAGTTAAACATAGGGTGTTACATTCACCTAGTCGGTGCTTGCTGCTCTGAACAGCAAAGAATGCCTGCTCATATACATCGTAGCTACAAATCAAGTCGTCAGGACATTTCTAACTGTCGAACGATAAGAAGAGGGCAAGGCTTACAAAGTCCAACGTCCAGTCTACTATATTTCTGAAGTGCTGACTCCTTCGAAGCAAAGGTACCCTCATTATCAGAAGGTCCTCTATGTCATATATTTATCAGCGAATAAGGTGGCACACTACTTTCAAGATCATTCAGTCTTAGTCGTCAGCGATGCTCCGTTGTGTGAGATCCTCAACAACCCAGACGCGACGGGTCGAGTGGAGAAATGGGCCATCAAACTCCTATACTTCGATATCAAATTTGAAGCAAAGAAGGCAATCAAGTCTCAAGTGTTTGGTGACTTCATGGCCGAGTGCGTAGAACAACAACAACCAACTCAAATTCACTCGGCACACTGGACCATGTTCTTTGATGGTTCTAAAATGTTGAACGGGTCTGGTGCGAGCGTGCCTTTGGTATCTCCAAAAGGTGACAAGCTCAGCTACGTTCTCCAGATTTAGTTTGATTCCTCCAATAATGAAGCTGAATACGGGGCCCTCCTCTACGTGTTACATATGGCCATCTCACTCGGCGTCCGACACGTGATGGTATACGGCGATTCGGATTTGGTGGTCAATCAAGTGATGAAGGAATGGGATGTCAGGAACCCTACGATCACCAGGTCTTGCAACATAGTAAGAAAGCTTGAGAAGAAGTTTAAAGGTTTGGAACTCCATCATATTCCCCGAGTGAAGAATCAAGCAGCTGACGACCTAAGCCAAGATTGGATCCACTCGGAAACCTGTACCTAGCAACGTGTTTCAGGAACACTTACAATTTCCTTCGGTGCAACAAGATCCCTTCACTGAAGAGCCCCCACAGCCAATAAGCACTTCCAACCCAACCAAGGTTGATGTTCCAGCAGTTATTGATCTGGTCATGGAGATTCTAGTGATTACGCACGATTGGACGGTGCCGTACATTGCATATATATTGAGGTAAGAAATTCTAGAAGATGAGGTTGAAGCTCGAAAGATTCTCCGCAGATCCAAGGAATTTACTGTAATGGATGGACAGCTTTACAGAGAAAGTGCGACTGACGTAGCTCAGCTGGGCATCTCTCCTGAAGAGGGTCGATTGATTCTGGACAAAGTTCACTCGGGGACCTGTGGTTATCATGCGTACTCTCGGACAATTGTTGCCAAAGCATACCGAGCTAGTTTTTTCTGGCCACATGCTAATGAATTGGCCAAGGAAATTATGGATCACTATGAAGGATGCCAAATTTACTCAAATTTGTCACATAAACCCGCGTCTTCCGTGAAGACTATCCCACTCGTCTGTGCGTTTGTTGTCTGGGTTTTGGATATCGTTGGTCCTCTCCGAACGGGCTAGAGTGGATTCACTCATTTCCTTGTGGTAGTCGACAAGTTCACCAAGTGGATTGAAGCCAAACCCATAAAAAACTGGTTTCATGAACTGCTCTGAAGTTCATAAAGGAAATAACATTCGAATAAGGAGTTCCCCATAGTATCATCACAGAAAATTGTTCTAACTTGGACTCAGAGGAATTCAGATACTTTTTCTCAGCCCAAGGCACTTGGGTTGATTACGCGTCACTCGTGCACCACCAAACTAATGGTCAAGCTGAGCGAGCAAATGGCCATATTCTTCAAGGGTTAAAGCCTCGATTCGTGTGAGATCTGGAACATGCAACTGGAGCTTGGGTTGCTGAATTACCATCAGTTATGTGGGGCTTGAGGACGACACCCAATCGGTCGACTGGACGCACTCCGTTCTTCTTGGTTTATGGAGCCGAAGTCGTTTTGCCGATTGATCTTCTTCATAGTTCTCCCTAAGTAGAGCTTTATTCTGAGGCTGAAGCTGAACAAGCGCGACGGGATAGTGTAGTCCTTCTAGAAGAAGAGCGCGAACTGGCCTTGATTAGGTCAATAGTATACCAGCAGGATCCGCGTCGTTTCCATGCAAGACATGTTAAGAGTCGGTCATTTCACGAAGGTGATCTGGTGCGTCGAGTGGATCAGCAACGGCCCCACAAGCTCGCCCCTGCATGGGAAGGAACTTTCGTCATTACCGAGGTGCTGAACAATGAAACCTACCAACTCTTTAACCTCAAGAAGAGAATTGATGAGCCACATGTGTGGAACACAGACTTATTGTTGTGTTTTTACCCTCGACGATTGCATGGTTTGATGTAATAAGAGTGTTCTAGACAATGTTCTTCTCAAAGGTATGACTCCCACGGTCTTTGTGATTCTGATTGTGCAGTCTCAAATTCGTCAAACACTCCAGGGCAGAGCAATCCTCTCCCTCAGGGGCTTAGCCACGAACAGGATTTCGCCTAAGTTTCTAAAACACTCCGAGTGCACAGCAATCCTCTCACTCGGGGGCTTAGTTGCGAACAAGATTTCACGTGAGTTTCTATACAGTCAGAGTGCAGAGCAATACTCTCACTCGGGGACTTAGCTGCGAACAAGATTTCACCTGCGTTTCTAAACACTCCGAGTGTAGAGAAATCCTCTCACTCGAGGGCTTTGTAGCGGACAAGATTTCGCCTAAGTTTCTTAAACACTCCGAGTGCAGAGCAATCCTCTCACTCGGTTGGTAGCAGCGAACAAAATTTCGCATAAGTTACTAAAACACTCCGAGGGCTGAGCAATCCTCTCTCTCAGGGGCTTCGTTGCGAACAAGATTTCGCCTAAGTTTCTAAAAATACTCCGAGTGTAGAGCAATCCTCTCACTCGGGGGCTTAGCTCCGAACAAGATTTCCCCTAAGTTTCTAAAACACTCCTAGTGCAGAGTAATCCTCTCACTCGGGGGCTTAGAAGTGAACAAGATTTCACCTAAGTTTCTAAAAACCTCTGATAGCAGAGCAATCCTCTTACTCCGGGGCTTAGCTGCAAACAAGGTTTCGCCTAAGATTGTAAAAACACTCCGAGTGCAGAGCAATCCTCTCACTAGGGGCTTAGCTGCGAGCGAGATTTCGCCTGAGCTTCTAAACACTCCGAGTGTAGAGAAATCCTCTCACTCGGGTGCTTACGTGCGAACGAGATTTCGCCTAAGTTTCTAAAACACTACAAGTGGAGGACAATCCTCTCACTCGGGGGCTTAGCTGCGAACAAGATTTCGCCTAATTTTCTAAAAACCTCCGAGTGGAGGACAGTCCTCTCACTCGGAGACTTAGGTACAAACCAGTCTTCGCCTAAGTTTAAAAAAAACACTTCGAGTGGAGGACAATCCTCTCACTCAGGAACTTAACTACGAACAAAATTTCACCTATGTTTAAAAAACACTCCAAGTATAGGGCAATCCTCTCACTCAGGGGCTTAGCTACGAACAAGATTTTCGCCTATGTTCAAAAAAATACTCCGAGTAGAGAGCAATCCTCTCACTCGGAGGCTTAGATGCTAACAAGATTTCACCTAAGCTCAAAATTGTTCCGAGTAACGAACATTAAGCTCATTCGGAAACCAAACAAGCTTAGTCAACCAAAAGATTGGAAAGCAAAATGCACATAAACTAAGATCTCCAGCACGGATAAAAGTTGTGCACGCAAACGAAAGTATTCGGACTTACGTCCCGAATGAAGTTTTAGCGCTTACATCATCTCTCGGCATACTGAGGCAAGTAAAATTTTATCTAAAATCAAAGTTTTTCTTCAAGGCACGCCGAGACTCGCAAGATCGGCGAAGGTGTCTCGGTCAATCCCATCAGCGATGCACGTGGCTGCGTCAATGAAGGTCTCCATGAAGTTCTTGAACTAAAGCTTTTTGGTATTAGACACCTGGAGCGCATTCAGTTTGTCCTTCTTAGCCTCCTTGCAATGGACTCAGACGATTCGAAGATCCATGTCAGTTGCACAACGCGTAGCATACTTTTTCCATGCTTGTACCCGACTGGGAATCTGGTCGAGGCGGATCATCATTGACTTATGGCCAAAGTTCCTTGTCGATCCTCTCTAGTGCGACCTCAGTCAAGCCACATATTCTTTCACTTTTTTGATACGAGCGTTAAGGCGGAACATGTTCATGGCCACTACATCCCCAACATGAGACTTGGTGGGGTCCAGGTTGGGCTCGATCACTTCACTCTTCTTGAAAAAACCTGATAGAAGTCTACACAAAGGGAAAATGAAAAAATTGGCCACACTATCGTTCGATGGAAACGGAGGAAATTCACTCGCCGAAATAAAGTTACCAGTAAGCATGTGAGACATCTTTTTTGCAAAGTCGCCCAAGTATTTCTCCAGGCGGTTCTTCCTCTTGGTCATCTGTTCAAGCTTCTTGCTCCAGTCGGCCCGTTCTTCCTTCAGTTTGGAGTTCTCTTCTGTGGGTACCCCGACTTGCGAGTCGAGATCGCCGAATGAACGTGCTCAATGATCCCAGAGATCAATGCTCACTGAACACACATAAACTGAATAACAAGAGTGTTACATCCGTACATACCGTTTGATACAATAAATGACCATATTGGTCAAGTCTTACACATATAGGGCATCATTAATACCCTATTGGGTTTACCTATTTAAATCCAAAACTCAAGTCCAATAAGAACTCTTACTCGATACTCCAAGTCATTACGGTAAAAGCATCAAACCACGTCAACTACTTGTTAAAGTCCATTATACCACCAAGAATTATTGTTCGCGATCATAATTGTTCTATTGAGTCCAAGGTTACTCCAGGAATATGTAGGTTACGCTACTATATCGACTAGTTACATTAAGTTCACCAACCTTTATAAGGGTCTCATGATACACCAAGATAGCCTAGCTATATCCTCCAAACAAGTAACATCATCACAACATTCTTTAGTCTAATACTCTTATATCAGAGAATGGTCCTTCTTATGGCATCAGAGTTGTGGTGCTAGCTTGAGAATGAAGGATACGTGTTCACCGTGATAACTTGTTCCGTCAAGAATTCGATGCTAAGTAGGGTTTTATCGGGGCTCGGCGGGTGTTCTGGAAAATCTGTGTATTAGACACATGACTAGAAATTTTGAGCCGGAAAGACTTGCGGAGGTCAGGCTGGGCTAGGCAGGGGTTTCCAATCTCGAGGAAAAGCATAAACTCTACGGCTGCGCATGGTTGAGCTTGGTACATTCAGTGTCTTCAGTGTCGGTTGTCCATCGAAGTGGATCCCTGGTGCATCTTGTCTTGCTGGCCTTCAGTTGACGAGAGGGAAGAGAGAGAGAGAGTAGCATAGAGGGAGTGCCTATGGGGTGCTATAGTGCAGGTGTAATCAAGCAAGTGTTTAAAGGTCAACTCAAACATCAAAGTGGGGCAGGTGATATAACCGCATGCTTGTTGCCTAGATTAGAAGTGCGACTTATATCAAAGCACAAACAACAAAAACAAGCAACACACAACATGGTTCCATACGAACCATTCCACGGACTCGACTTCGTTTAGGGAATTCATGACTCATCCTACCTAGGGTTCTCGGACTCGACAGTCGTGCTTGCTTCGTCCTCCTGGGAGGAGTCCGCTAAGTCTTCTGGACCTTCTCATGGTGTTGTCACGCCTCTTGTTGTTTCTTCCCGAAGCGACTTGGTTGAGTTGGAAAGACACCTTGATGTCTTCTCGTCTGGGGAGTTGCTGACGAATGTGGTTCTTCATGGCTGTCATTGGTAGGGTCTTCTGTTCTCTTCATAATCTTGTCATTGTCTTCTTGTCTTTAGAGGCTTCGAGAGTTCCGAGTGGACAACTTCATGCAATGACATTTGCGAGGCATGATAGAGTTCCGACCTGTCAGTCATACTGATCGCGATATTGACACCTAGAGTGGGGGATGAAGATAACCATTTTCCTGCTCCCTAAGGTGAGGCAGATCAAATGGCGAGGTTCTCATCCACCGGTGGTGGTTGACACAACCTTAATGTTGATAGGGTCGCTCTATTAGCGATGCAGATCATAGTCTTGCACACATTATGTTCTGATTATCGTAGGTCAAGGTGGCATCACTTGGGAACAGTGCCGATGGTGTCGCCATCTTCTAAGCCTCGATGTCCTCATTCCTCTTGGATGTACTTGTGTTGTTGTTGTCTGGTCGTAGAGTTGTAATATTTGTCCTTCAGCACATGGGTGATTTTTTGGAAAGGTTGCTTTCTTCTAAGTTTTTGAAAAAGGTAGACCAGGAGTGTCAGAGAATAAGGTTGGAAGTGCTAAGGCATAAACCTTGCTTCCTTTGAAAATTGAGGAGAGGTGAGAAAGATACAGGATGGTAAGTACTTTTGAAGGGTCTGGAAAGCAGTTTTATCCTAACTAAAGTTCGTGCTAACTAAGGGATTCCTATAGTCCAGATGACTCTGATACGAGCTCTTTGCGGACCCCGACTTACGAGTCGAGATCGCCGAATGAACGTGCTCAGTGATCCCAGAGATCAGTGCTCACCGAACACACAAAAAATGAATGACAAGAGTCTTACATCCATACATACCATTTGATACAATAAATGACCATATTGGTCATGTCTTACACATATAGGGCCTTGAGGGCCAACACATCAAACTTGACCAATAGCGGGAATATCGGTCGAAAGCGCGAACCCATGCCATCAGCCTTAACCTACACGCATTCTGACTGGGAAGCGTCCTAGAATGCATAAACGTCAGCAAGTTACTCTTCACCCTATCCCGTTCTCTCATACCTGGTCAATGAAATAACCAACGACAAGACAATTAGTACTTTTGAATTTACTCGCAAACAACCCATGATATTAACAATGCAACTGATAGGATAACAAGTAATATGCATCTTTGGTGGGTAACATCTTGGTTGTAAATAAACATGATCATGGATGTGCAACATAAGCTAAATGTTCATTAGAAGAAAATGTTACAGAGATCAACATATCTGTCAAGGGTTGAACACTTCGGGTTCACCCGGTATGCCAACTCACCAAACTTTGTCATATCAACTCTTTCATATTAACGACATTTACCACACACTCACACATGCTTGGTTTATGTGGAAAGGACTGGACGTAGTTTAATAAGGATTACCCAACTGTCCTTGACCGTGGACACGGCTATTCGAATAGTTTTACACACTGCAGAGGTAGTACGCTCGACTCACGAGATCCGAGCAACTTCTGTGTCATCCATGTCTCGCGGTATATAACATACCCGAAATACATACCCGATCAATGCCTTTCCCCTAACGATACTAGACAGAGAGGTCCACTCGATTGGTACCTAGCCCACATGTTGTACGTCTTACAAAGCACCGACTCTAGAGAGTATCAACCACGCGGGGACCAACGGTGTGCCTAGAACATGTAAAAAAGTCTTGGCCCAAGTGGTCTTGATGAACAAAAACAGGTGAGGACCATAGATTGGGACTTTACGGTTCATGACTGCGGAGTACAGCTCATTCCACATGACATGAGAGACATCAAGGGGTTCACAATGAGGATTCTTCCCCTTCTGACACATGAGTAGCATATCTACCAGGTAAGTGTGAACTTGGTCCTTGTTGCCAACTCTGGGAAACAACATGTTGCGAAAAATGCGGTGCATCACATCCAGAAAGGGGTTCATGACATAAGAGACCACACCATCTGGGGTGTGCTTCACACTGAGGTAAGGGAGCAGCTTCTCCTTGGCAGTAGCTTGAGGCTTGGAATGTGGGCGCAAGCCAATATGATGATCGAGACCCTCTTCCCTAACCTGAAGGAGATCCATGAAATTCTTCCATGTAGCTGTCAGCTGCTCTCCATTGGTCAGCGAGGTCATTGTACGAGCATCATCGTGGTGAAAGTGAACAGTGGCAAAGAAGTGAGCCACTATCTCAATGTCAAAATCTTGCTGAAAAGAGATGAGGTCCGCAATCTGAAGCTCGTCTACCAGAGAGAGGGCCTCCCAAAGTGAGACATGTCCTTCTTCAAGTGATCAAGATCAATCCATTGCACCAGTACATACAGATTCTTCTTCGACCTGAGAACATCTTCATAAATCAGGAACTGATCGCGATTCCAAAACATGTCACCTCCACGGAATGTCTCCCTATTGCTGGCATAGGGATTGAGCTTCCGACGGTGTTGAAACTCAACCAGCGGCATGGTGTTCCTGTTGACTGAGTTCTTCTTCGAAGCAGGCCTCTTGAAACTGTGCTTGGGTGCATTGGACCCTTCAGATGGGTCGGAGGAGGGACGCTTGGAGCTCGCAGTGCGAGGCGGGTTCGAACGCCGGGAACCACCACCCGGGACACGCAAAAAACACACAAATCACGAAAGACAAGGAAAACAAGTCAAGGAAAAGATAAAAAAGGACCGGAAAACCCAAAGAACACAAGAGAGAAGTGTGCGTGCAAAGAGGGGAGTGGTAGTACCGCAAATGGAGCGGTAGTAAAATTTTACAACCACTCTGGTAGCGGTAGTACCGTCCAAAGGGCGGTAGTACCGCTGCTGGGGCGGTAGTAAAATTTTACTATCGCTCTGTAAGCGATAGTACCGCTCCATGAGCGGTAGTACCACGTCACGAGGGGCAGTAATACCGCACACGAAGCCTAATCACAGATCTAATCATGTTTTTGAAGAATAAAACTGCGAACTAGGATCTAAAACCTCAATTCTGGAACCCTTTGCACTACTAGACACATAAACTCCATATGCCAAGGGACCAAACTAACCAAGACTTCCACTAAATCCCAATCACATGAAGAAACGGTATGCCCCTAACCCTAGATTGAATCAACAAGAAAGCAAAAGAACGCAGATGAGGGGCAGTACCGGGGTCCATGGCGCGTGGGGAAGAATCCCACCGGTCAGAATCGGAGGACGATGGCCGGATAGGGAGATCCGGCAATCCCTTTGGGCAGTTCTTGGGGAGAGGAGAGAGAGAGAAAGAGAGATGAACTCGGGGCTGAGGGGAAAGAAAAAGGCCTCCCCAGCCCTTTAACTAGCCCCTAGGTCGAGGCGGCGTGGTACTACCGCAGTCATCGCAGTAGTACCGCTGCCCAAGCGGTAGTACCGCTCCCTCAGCGGTAGTAAAAAATTACTACCTTGCTGGGGGCGGTAGTACCTCTTGGTAAGCGGTAGTACCGCTCCCCCAGCGGTAGTAAAATTGTACTACCATGTTGGGGGCGGTAGTACCGTGCACTAAGTTAAAAATCAGCCAAAAAATGAGCTCTCTACTCCTTAGGTGGTAGAACGATCTTGATCAAATCAAGAGAAATAAAAACACGGGAACAAAGAAGGATCACAGAAAGAAGAGAAGCAACACAAAATCTCCAATAGAGAGGGCGGTGGCCGAAGCCACCTATGTTTGAGACAAATGGTATGACACCGCGAAGAATTATCCATGGGTTCATGACCATAGCTCATCTTTGAAGCACAAGTGCCATTTAATAATGGCCAAAGTGAAAGACTTGATCGATTTATGCATAATGGGGGAGGGAAATTTCATTGAGAGAACAACACTCCCCCTATGTCCATGCCTACACCTAGAGCAAGATGTAATGCTGAGTGAGGTGCAAAGTGCCTAGTTTCAATCCACGTTACTTGAATCAATGATATTTAGCTCATGCCTTAACTCCCGGAACCTTGCTTCATCTAGGGGCTTAGTGAAAATATCTGCAAGTTGCTCTTCAGTGTTGATGAAGTGAATCTCAATATCACCTAGCTTGATATGTTTACGAATGATGTGATGGCGAATATCAATATGCTTGGTCTTGCTGTGTTGCACCGGATTGAGGGAAATCTTGATAGCACTTTGATTGTCACATAGAAGAGGCACTTTGTCAAAAGTGACACCATAATCCTTTAAAGTTTGCCTCATCCATAGGAACTGGGCACAACAACTTGCAGCTGCCACATACTTAGCTTCGGTGGAGGATAGTGAGACACAATTCTGCTTCTTTGAAGACCAACTTACCAGTGAACGACCAAGGAATTGGCATCCTCCATAGGTTGACTTCCTCTCCACACAGTCTCCTGCCCAATCTGAGTCAGAATAGCCCACTAGGTTGAAGTTTGCTCCTTTGGGATACCATATACCAAAGTTTGGGGTATGAGCCAAATATCGAAAGATTCACTTAACGGCCATAAAATGGCTTTCTTTTGGTGCAGATTGAAACTGTGCACAAATCCCTACACTCAACATGATATCCGGTCTAGATGCACAAAGGTAAAGAAGGGATCCAATCATGGAGCCATATACCTTTTGATCCACAGCTTTACCATTGGGATCACTGTCGAGCTTGCATCTTGTTGGCATGGGAAACTTGATCGGCTTGCCATCCTCTAGCTCGGACCTCTTGAGCATGTCTTGAGTGTACTTGGCTTGTTTGATGAAGGTCCCTTCTAAGCCTTGTTTGATCTCGAACCCGTGGAAGAACTTCAACTCACCCATCATAGACATCTCAAATTTCTCGGTCATTACTACAGCAAATTCTTCATTGAAAGATTCGTTAGGAGAACCAAAAATGATATCATCAACATATAGTTGGCATATGAACAAATCCCCTTGGACCCTCGAAGTAAAAAGAGTGGGATCAATCTTCCCAATTTCAAACCCACGATCTTGTAACAACTCAGTAAGATACTCATACCACGCACGTGGGGCTTGTTTAAGGCCATAGAGTGCCTTATTAAGTTTGTACACATGATTGGGGAGCTTGGGATGTTCGAACCCCGGGGGTTGTTTGACATAGACCAACTCATTTAAAGGACCATTAAGAAAGGCACTTTTCACATCCATTTGTTGCAATTTGAAATTATGATGAGAAGCAAATGCAAGCAGCATGCGAATAGATTCTAGACGAGCAATAGGGGCAAAGGTTTCACCGTAGTCGATACCCTCGACTTGGGAGTAGCCTTGAGCCACCAATCTTGCCTTGTTTCGAATCACAATCCCATTGGAATCTTGCTTGTTTTTGAAGATCCATTTGGTCCCGATGACATTATGTTCCTCCTTTGGTCTTGGCACTAAATTCCAGACTTGATTATGCTCGAAGTTTTTGAGTTCTTCATGCATGGCCATAAGCCAATCCTCATCATCGAGCACTTCTTGTACCTGTTGAGGTTCACAATATGAAACAAATGCGTGATGATCACAATAATTCCAAATTTGTTGACGAGTGGATACTCCCCTTTTCAAACTGCCAAGCACATTCTTCATAAGATGTGACGTGACTCTCAGCTTGTTCGCAATCTTGGTTGCGCGACGCTCCAAGACTTCTGCATTGGATAACTGGGGAGCATCGACTTGATTACTTTGCTTGCCCTTGCGTTTTCATCATCCCTTGGCACCAGTAGCCCTCTTAGGAGCCGCAGAAGGGAATTGAGAGACAGCATCCTGATCAACTTGATTTTTGACTTGAGCAGGTTCACTTGTTTGTCCTTGTTCTTGTGGTTGCTCTTCATCTTGATGTTGTGCTTCTATTTGGTCTGGATCTTGTAGTTGGACTTGATCTTGATCTTGAGCAGTTTCAGAACCTTGTGAAAGCACTTGTACATCATGGGACACATCACCATCTTTGAGCAATTGATCTTGTCCTTGAGCTTGTTCAACTGGTTGACGGTCTTCTCTTTGTTCCTCGGAAGCGTGTGGGGCTTGTGAGGATGATGGCTCCACTTGAGTAGAGCATTGTGCTTCTCCTTCGGCCACAAGGGGTTCCTAATGGGGAGTATTTGACCAATCCCCATTCTTCTTATGGCTTGGGGAGGAATTTCATCACCTACATCACAAAGACCACTTTGCTCCACTTCGGAGCCATTATTTTCATCAAACTCCACGTTACACGTCTCCTCAATGAGCCCGGTGGACTTGTTGAGGACATGGTAAGCATGAGAGTTTGTAGCATAACCAACAAATATGCCCTCTTGTGCTCTAGAATCAAATTTAGCTAAACGTACACCTTTCTTGAGAATGAAACACTTACACCCGAATACCCAGAAGTACTTGAGATTGGGTTTGTTTCCGGTTAGTAACTCATATGGGGTCTTGTTCAAGCCTTTGCGGATATAGAGCCGATTGGACGCATGACATGCTGTGTTGATGTCTTCGCCCCAAAAGTTATTCTGAGATTTGAATTCCGCCATCATTGTTCTTGCAGCGTCCATCAATGTCCGGTTCTTCCTTTCCGCCACACCATTTTTTTGAGGGGTATATGGCGCTGAATACTGATGTTTTATTCCCTCATCACCTAGAAACTCATCCAAGGTGTAGTTCTTGAACTCGGTACCGTTGTCACTTCTAATCATCAAGATCTTAGCTTCATGTTGACGTTGAGATTGATTAGCAAAGTTGATGACAATTTGTTGAGTATCACTGTTACTCTTGAAGAAATATACCCACGTGTATCTTGAGTAATCATCAACAATCACCAAGCAGTACTTTCTGCCCCCAAGACTATCTAATGATGGAGGACCGAAGAGATCCATATGAAGAAGCTCCAATGACCTCTTAGTGTAAATGAGAGTCGTTGGACGATGAGCAGTTTCATGAATCTTTCCTTCAATGCAGGCACTTCAAGCACGATCTCTGGCAAAACTCACATTCGTTAGTCGCGAATACGGTCCCCTTTGAGGAGACTTTGCAAAGATCTCATATTGACATGAGCTAGTCGGCGATGCCAAAGCCAGCCCACATCAACTTTAGCCATTAGACAAGTCGCAGTCTTAGTGGGTCGTTTTGAAAAGTTCACCACATAGAGACCATTTTCGACATATCCAACATAGGCTACTTTAAGAGTCTTGCTCCACAAAAGGACCACAGTATCAAGATTAAAGAATGTGGAAAAGCCCATAATTGCAAGTTGACGAACCGAAAGTAAATTGTAAGCAAGGGACTCAACAAGCATGACCTTCTCAATAGATAACTCTTGAGAGATGACCACCTTACCAAATCCCAATACCTTTGACGATGATGCATCAACGAATTGGACATGGGTGGGCATAGATGGGGAAGGATGCACATCCACCACTAAGTCCTTGCTCCCGGTCATATGATTTGTTGCTCCACTATCGACCAACCATGACACCCCACCGGAAGAAAACTCCTGCAATAGATCAAGGCTTGGTTTTAGGTACCCATTTTTGAATGGGTCCTTTAATGTTAGAGACAAGTGTCTTAGGAACCCAAATAGCCCATTCAATGAACTCATGGTAAGAACGAACAAATCTGGCATAAACATGCCCATCACCAGCATGACATAAAACATAGGAAGGATTGAGTTTGCCGGCTGTGTTGGTAGGAATGGTTTTGCCCTTCTTGACGCTACCATTTTCCACCTTGTTCCTCTTCACCTCCTGAGTCCCTTCACCCTCTTTGACAAAGACGCCCATGAGGGTAGGGGATCGGTTGTTCCTGTTCTTCCATTTTTTTCTTTTTGACTTCGATGTAAGTCCAAGTCCCTCCTTTCCTACCATACCCTTTTGATTGCTCAAGAGGTCGTTCAGGTTCTTCTCGCCTTGGATGCATGACACAAGGCCCTTCTCAAGTTTATCCTTCAACTTGGCATTTTCCTCCACAAGATGTACATGCTCACAACAAGGATTAGTTGTACAAGCATTATCAATTAAAATGAAAGGAGGAAAAGTAGAGATTTCCTTGGTAAGCTTTGCTTAGAGTTGATCATGAGACTCTTTCAGGGAGAAATGACCACCTTTCAAGACCTTGGGAGCCTTGTCAAGTGTGTCAAACTCCACTTTGAGTCTGTCATGGCCAACCCCAAGAGTATCCTTTTCAGACTTAAGCATACGAGTAAGGACAGTAGCATGATCTAGTCCCTTTTGCAATTTATCGCAATCATCGTTGTATGAATCCTCAAGACCCAAACGATGAGTGCGCTCCTTTTCTAGTGCAATAGATAGTTCAACAATGTCATCACCATAGTCACGACTATGTCCTTTTAGCTCGGAGATGGTCTCCTCATGAGACTCGATGAGGTCATTAGCCTCACCCAGTTGTTCCAAAAGAGCAACGAAGTGCTTTTTGGTTTATGCTTTGATTGTACACGGAAATTTGTCAAGATCATGCTCATTAAGTTCCACAACATCACTATCATCAACACAATTCAACAATGAAGGAGCAGTAGTGATGTTGGTCTTAATGTTGGGTGTTACGTGATCGATACCTTTCGCCATGAGGCACTTGGCGATGTGGTTATCGTTGGGGGCGTTGAAGAGAGACACATTGTTGGGAAAAGGGGTGGCAATGGCGACAGTCACAGTTGCCACCATATCGTCATTGTCATCATCATCGGAGGGGTACTCTTCAAGCGCCACCATACCCTTTGGGTGGGGTTTCTTGACAAAGTTATTCTTGTTTGGGAATGACTTGGTTTTGTTTTTGCGAATGAGCTTGCCCCCGTTGTCTTCCCTCTTCTCATAGGGACATTCTGCCACGAAGTGACTCACATTACCGCAATTATAGCATGTCCTCACACGTTGTTTGGGTTTGAACCCACTTGAGTTATTCTTGGTGAAGTTGGGTCTTGAGTTCCTCTTGTTTCCCAGAATTTCCTTGACGCAAGAGCCATGTGCTCGTGATAAGCATACTTAGTGTCTTCAGGGAAACTCTCTTCTTCCTCATCCTTTTCTTCCTCTTCAGAAGCAGCCTTTGCCTTTAAAACAAGGTTGGGTGAAGCTGTCTTTGACCGAACTCGAGCAAGTGCATTGTCAGCGGTCTCGTTCATGATTGACATTGCAATGAATTCATCCAACACCTCATTGGAAGACAAGGAGTGGAAATCAGGTCGTTGGCGAATGACTGATGACATGGCTTTGTTGAAAGGCATGATGGCCTTGTGAAACTTGTGTTTGATCCATGTGTCATCCACATCCTTGCTCCCATGGTCCTTGAGAGTAACAGCAATAGCAACCACCCTTCGATAGAGATCACGAGGGTCCTCATCTTCCTTCATCACAAACTCATCGGCCTTATCAAGTACCACTTCATAGTTGGACCGTTGAATGCTTGAGCTTCCCTTGTACAACACCATAATGTGCCCAACAGTTCTTAGCCAGAGTGAAGGGGCGCAAGTGAGGAAGATCTTCGAGAGGTACTGTGGACTGTAGAATAAACAATGCGGAGTGATTATATTGATTGTCCACTTCTTCTCTTGGACTGAGGGTGCTTGGGTCATCAGGATAGTAGCCTTGCTCGATGATTCTCCATAAATTTGTTGAGCTGTAATTCAAATGAGACTTAATAGAAAACACCCAGTTAGCAAAATCGCCCTTAACAAGCTTAGGAAAAGGTCCAACAGGGTTAAGACGCGGTGTGGGAACAGGTCCTCCATAGACCATGGGAGGTGGAACTGAGGAATAGGTTCCAGTCCCATCCTTTTCGAGAGGGGAAGAATGTCGCATACCTTTAGCCGCTTCCTTAGAGGAATTGGCCTCCGAATCTGTGTTGGCGGGTTTGACCACCAACGCCGGTTCGGGTGAACTTTTAATTCCCTCAATTAACTCTTTAAGCATGGTTTTGACTTTGTTCGTCAAGGATGTCTTGAGGGCGGCCATAGTCGTATTCAAGTCGTCCCTTGTGACCGAAGTCAAGGCCATGGCCTCGGGTTGCCCTTGGGGAACTCCCTCTTCATCTTCCATACACTTCGGGTGGTGAAACCCTTAATAAAGAGACGTGGCTCTGATACCAATTGAAAGGATCGATATGGTTGACAAGAGGGGGGTGAATAGGCAACTACCAATTTTTAGCTTTTCTTAACAAATTAGTATTAGCAACATAAAGGTTCTCTAAAATGACACTAGGTGAGGAACCTATATGATGCTACTTACAACGAGTAACGAAGCAAGTAAGAGATACTCTACAACAACAACAAATACAAAGTAAAGGTAAGAGATAACCACAAGTGGAACCGATGAAGACAACTATGTGTTACCGAAGTTCCTTCCCTTGAAGGCGGCGACATAACTACTAGGAGAAGTGGAATCAGGCATAAACATGCCCATCACCAGCATGACATAACTACTAGGACAGGAAGTACGTCTCCGTTGGAGCGGTGTGGAGGCACAATACTCCCCAATAAGCCACTAGGGCCACCGTATTCTCCTCACGCCCTCATACAATGCATGGTGCCGTGATTCCACTATAGCTTCCCTTGAAGGCGGCGACCGAACCTTTACAAAAAAGGTTGGGGCAATCTCCACACAATGCTTGGAGGTTCCCAACAATACCACGGAGCTTCCCCACAATGGAATGTGGCTCCGAGGTGAACTCAATCGTCTAGGTGCTCAACCACCCAAGAGTAACAAGATCCGCAAGGCATTAGTAGGGGGAATCAAATTCCCTTTGGTGGAAGTGTACATCAAGGCCTTCTCAAGCAATCCCTAGAAAATCAACAAGGTTGATTGGCTAGGGAGAGAGATCGGGCTAAAGTGAGCTTGTGGAGCAAAAATGGAGCTTGGAGGGGTTAAAGGTGAGCTCTAGGAAGAAGAAGATACCTTTATATAGTAGGGGGTAGATCCACCCTTTACCCACCTACCACATAAAAACACAAGCGGTACTACCGCTCCTGAGAGCGGTACTACTGCTTAGCTTCTCACCAACCATGGTAGTACTGGGATACTACCATACCAACAACTCCTTGGGGAAAAGTATGTGAAAAAGCCCTTCAGCGCGGTAGTAAAATAATTCTACCGCACACAGGGAGGTAGTACCGCCCCTGGAGCGGTAGTAAAAAATTACTACCTCACTTGGGGCGGTAGTACCGCTCCTGGAGCGGTAGTAAAAAATTACTACCGCACCTAGGGCGGTAGTAAAATTTTACTACCGCTATGAGAGCGGTACTACCGCTACCCTTTTCGCATAGACATAGAAAACACTCATTGGGGCTCCATTGTGGCCAAAATATAGGAGGGTGCATGAAGAGTGTGCGTGAAGATTCGACCCAAACCTTTCCGACGCGGACCCCCTCTTAATAAGAAGACTTTCCTACGACTCAAACTAAGAAGACAAACATAGAAGAAAGTCCGTCTTCAAGAACCTCCGAGGGGCGTCGAGTCATCTTGTGCCTATAAGAGAATAGTCTGAAATGCTCAAGACACAAGATTAGTCCGCACAACAATTGTCATGAATCACTAAAACCACTTAGGAGAAATATGCCCTAACACAACTCAGTAGTCGACCGATGTTGTTCTTTATCGTCCTCCAAGTGTGTGACGTCTGTAGCTGTCAATCGCCGGTGTTCGTTTAACCACACAATGAATTAAATTCAGAATACAAATCAGAATGAAGATTTGTTATACATCGTTGGGAAGTGACTATGTCTGCAACATCCATGTCCATGTTATCCTCTTCACCTCCAGCAGGTGACATCAGCAAAGTAGAACCTCTCACAAACTAAATCCACTCGTACATCAAAGGCATGAAATTCCACAACAACAAAAGAAAGGAAGTAAATACTCACGCTGAAGCGACTGGTACCACGATCCTCATTCGGGGCAAAGACTTCCGAGGTTGGGAGGGTTGGGTTTGGGCTGTTTTGCAGCCTTCTCTGCCGACTGAGTTGTTGTGGCCGTGTCACACTTCATATTTCTGGTGCTTGACACCAGGGTCTTTCTTGGGGTAGCTGGCGGATCTTGGCGATGCTTGGATTGAGACTCGTTGAATGGAGGATACCGAATCTCCTCTTCACTCTCCTCCGAGCCGTCTTCGTTGTCCTCGGCATAATCGTTGTCCATGCTCCCACATTCACTCTCTCCAACGACGTCAAGTTGCTCTCCGTTCGGCACTAGTGAGAACATATTCGTCAACTCCTGCAAGATATAAAAACAGCAAAGTCAGTCGACTCGACATTCAATCACTCGACAAAGATATGAAAATAATTGGCAAGGACATAACTCACCGCATTCGACGGCTTATTTTCAGAAAAGAAGGGAAAGACCCGTATGGCTCCTAGCGGATTATCGCACGCTCCACTCATGCTTCTGAGCCACTGCGTCACAGTTTCTTCGGAGACTCCTCTAGGTGTGACCGAGTGGAGTCCTCGGGACCTGAATAATGCCACATGGCGTGGTCTCTTACTTGGAGAGGTTGAATACGCCGACTGAGGAATGTCTCAAACAGGTCCATCCCAGCCACCCCGCCACGGATCAAATAGACTAACGCATTCACCAGAATTCCTACATGGACCTTCTCCCCCTCTAACACAGTCAGCGGTCTGGGAGCAGTAGGTCGCTCCAAAGTGAAGGGGGGAAAGACCAGTCGACATATTCGGGGCTACAACGTCTTTGGAATAAAACCAAGTGGATTGCCAGCCTCGAACGGATTCAGGAAGAGTCATTTGTGGGAACGCATTCTTACTCCTCTTCTGGATCCCCAAGCTACCATATAGTTGGATTACGTTGGTTCTACTATCCCTAGGATTGGCATTCTTTTCCGACTGAGAACGTACGGTGAATATATATTTGGACAGTCCCGAATGAGGAGGACAGCCCAAGAAACACTTGCACAACATTATGATTGCGGCAAGGTATGCGATAGCATTTGGAGAGACGGTGGAGATGATCACCAAAAAAGTTAAAGAATCCACGAATGAATGTCTGAGCATGCATAGAAAAACCTCGCTCGATGTGGGTGAGGAGGACTCTTTCACCTTTGCGTGACTCCTGCTCGACTTCCCCCTCTGGCAAGCTCCATGATTTGGCAGCTATCAGCCCGTCGCTGACAAGGTTCAGGACGTCCACCTCCTTGATGGTTGACGGGAGGAAATCCCCCTCCATCCATCCCGGCGACAGCGCAGATGCAGCACCTGACGGCTTCTTGGCATTAC
This sequence comes from Hordeum vulgare subsp. vulgare, assembly GCF_904849725.1. NCBI lineage: Eukaryota > Viridiplantae > Streptophyta > Magnoliopsida > Poales > Poaceae > Hordeum > Hordeum vulgare. The sequence continues at coordinate 250,385,726 of NC_058523.1, read as the reverse complement.
CTCCTTTCTTGGCTCGCTCAAGCTTCCCTGTTTCCCTTTCGTCATCTCAACGGTGGTGGTGGTATAGAGAAAAGGAGAGGCAGAGGTGATAGAGAAAAGGAGAGGAATTGAGGAAGATCATTGTTTCAACCCTAGTATCGGCTCATCTTATAGCCAGCCGAGTGAGTCGCTCACCTGCGGGTCGCGAGATCTCTATCGATCCCGATAATAGAGGAAATGCGATATGTGGCGATAAGGGAGGCGCGATAATCGATGCGTCATGCGCCCACTTGCCCCAGTAATTGCGTCATAACAGCGCGGCGCGCGCTTACAATTTTTCTAAATCCCGTGAAATCCGGATGTGACACACCGACCGGACACATCAAAAGATCCCGTTGATCACTCAGACTAGTTTTCACTTTCAAATTCACTCGGATGCATTTCAAGACAGAATCAATCGGGGTGAAAGACAATGACTTCAATTGACGCACACTACTTATAAGCCTTGACGTTCACTCGGAGGCGGTGTGTCTTATTAGAATCTGCATCGACCCCTTCCCCACTCGAACCCCGATCCATTTGGGGGCTAATGATGGGGATATGTACCTAGGGTAGGGTCATAGGCCTGACCTACATGTCCTACCCAAAGACACAACATTAAGGACTTAAATATTTCAAGGAAGACTCTCGTTGGCTCATCACGATACATGGGTCACTCGGTAGAACATCCACTCGGAGACTTTCTCCCTCCACTTGACGAAAGACTTTCACTCAGAAGGACCAGAAGCCAGTCGACTGCAGAAGTTCAGGAGCAACTCCAGGGAGGCCAACGAGCGGGCATTCGACTTGTCGTCATAAGTAACATTTTTTACGTACGTTAACACTAATGTACGCCCTTATCTTTACTAATCAGACCCTTGGTTGCCTCGCCTTGATTAGGGCTAGCGCACTCTATATAAGCCACCTCTCCCCTCTGGCACAAGGGTTCGCACCCCCCTGTAATACTGTCACATCCCTAACCCTTAAGCAAGATAGCATTGTGCTCATGTATTCTTTGCATTTGCATCTAAGAAGATTCAACAAAAACAACAAAGTGGCAAAGGAAATACTCAAAACCCTAGCCACCATTTTAATTAAAGGAAATCTCAAACTAGTTCAAAATCAATGAACCCAAAATGGCCTCAAGAAATGTTCAAACTTTCAGATAAATCATGAAAGTAAATGAGCATTGGAGAAAACTATTTTCTTGACACTTTAAGCATTTTAAATAAATGCAAAAGCCACTGGTTTCAAACTTTAAAATTTGATATCAGAATCTATAAATTTCCAAAAATGTTGAAAACCTTGGAAATGAGTGGGGATATTATAACAAATATTTCACGAGGTCTAAAATAGTTTTTACTTTTTGTTTTGGAGCTGAAATAATTAGCAAAATACTAGTTAGAAAAACAGAAAAAAACAAAACAGAAAAAAAGGGAAACCTTACCTGTCGCCTAAGCCTGGCCCGGCCCATCTCCCCGCTCGTCCCCTCCCTCGCGCCACTAGGCAGCAGGAGGTGGCCGCCGCCCCCTCCGGTGCGGCCACGCACCTGCGTGCCTGCCTGGCCGCCGCCTCGCGCTGGCGACGACGGGGATAAGCTCCCCAGAGCCTCCCCTATCCATTCCCCGCCTCGGTTCTCTCCCTCCTCCCGGATCTCCTCCTCCTCCTTGCTGCCGCCATTAGAGCCGAGCTCGAGCTCGAGCTACCCGTGCCCCTGGCCATAGGTTTCCCTCCCAGAGCACGCCATTAGCTCCGCCTCGTCGCCCTGGTCATCTCTGCAGAAGCCGAAGCTTCCTCGAGCCCTGCAACGCCCGCAACGCCGTCGTCTTCCACCTCGGGCCGCCGGACCTCTCCCGTCGATTCGTCGCCCCCAGGCCTTCCCCGAGCCGTCTAAGCTCTGCTCTGCACTCCCCGTGAGCATGCGGTCGTTTCCCCTAAGTTTTCCCCGTCGATCCCCTCCTCTAGCTCTAGTTTCACCGGAGCCCGACGAGGACCGCCGCTACCGCTCGTTGCCGGTAGCCCTCCGATGATCAGCCCGTCCTTCCGAGGGCACCAGCAGCTCCAGGACGACGCGTAGATGCCGTAGCAGCTAAGAACCGAGCGTAGATCCCTCTGATTCAAAGACCCCGATGACGCCCGAGCTTCGGCCGCCGCTCCGGCTCGTCGCCGACGCCTCTTCCGGCGACCCTAGCCTCCCCAGTTTGTCCTGCCAGATCGGCCACTTCGCGAGCATGTTGTAGCTGCCAACCGCGTGCGTTTTGGTGCTGTGCAGCGCCGTCTAGGTCGCCTCCGGCGAGCCCTCCGCCGCGGGTCTGGTCGCCGGCGACAACCCTCCGGTGGGCGTCGACGTGTCCGACCATTAGGGCGTAATCGCCCTCCCCTCAGTCGCTGCCAGAGGGCCCCACGCCTGGTCAAACCCCAATTAGGGGCTGGTCAGCGCGGGATTAGTCCCAGAGAGGCTGACCAGTGGGGCCCCCCTGTTAGGTTTGACCTGAACAGGTCGGCTGACCTGCTGACGTCATCCTGATGCAATAAATAGAATTTCCAATATAAAACTAATTCAGGAAATTGCTAAAAATGGTAAAAATCATAGAAATTAATCTGTAATTCCAATGAAAATAATTTATATATGAAAAAGTACCAGAAAAATTCAAGGATTCTGATTATGCTATTTTCAACTATGTTTGAAAAAGCTACAGAACCCTAAATTGTGGAATAAGGAATAATTCAATTCTTATAATCACTTTATAAATGGAATTTGCAAAAATATTCAAATTCCATTATATATGCAATGATCACACACTGCCCTAATTACAAATCAGTATCATAACATGACATTCATGCATGTTAACACCAAGTTGATCTGAGCATCAGGTCGAACCAATTAAACCGGTATCCGAGAATACCCCGTTTGAATTGCTATTCGAATGTGATTGAAATCAACTCTAAACCTATTACGTGTTGAAAATAATAACTTATCACCTTGCATTCTCATGCCATGCTCATGCATCATTTTGAGTGCATATGATTGTTATTGAATGTTGCCATTCTTTTCGGTAGGCTCCGCACCCCCGGATTCCACCGAATATCCGTCCGACGGATATCGTTCCTCCTCTGAGCAACAAGGCAAGCAACCCTTTTGATCATCCCGATAACTCCTATGTTCTTGCTCCTGCACCTATTCATTGCATTAGGATCAAATGCTTCAACTGCTTTTGCCACGATAGTTGGACCCACTTCCTTTGCATGACTTAACCTTGTCACAGTAAATAGCCGAACCTTGCAACCTAGCATACCTGGTAGTTGCTTGAGCTATGATGTGCCTTATCCTGCTATGCATGCTATGCTTAGAGTTGTGTATGGTCTATCATCTGGGAGATGAACAGAAATGTGGAATGTGTTCGGTGAGCAAAGGTTGTGTGTTGAACTTGATTTGGTAAAGGTACCGGTGAAAGGCTGTGTAGGAGTACATGGCGGGTTGTTTCATTGGAACCATCCTTAGGAACTGAGTTCCGTGTATGTAATCCAAGACTAGATACTACCACATGCTGGGCCCTGAAATATGACCCCGCTCGGCCTATTAATCGCGTAGTACTTGGTCCAGGAGTTGCAAGTAGTTTCTGGTGTTTATAGTAATGCTGGAGGCCGTGCATGGTGCTGACCTGAGAGGTGGACCGTGATGCGGTAGGCAGTGGCACGGTGTACCAAGTGGCACCCGGATGGTGGGCTTGGGAACCCTGCGCACATCGTTTGAGGCCGTGGCGGAAACCTCGGCCGGACTTCCGTACGGGTTACTCTCAAATAGGCGATAAACCTGGACTAGGTACTAGTGTGGTTAACGGTCGTGGCCGACTCCCTCGCTGGGCTTCCGCTTGAAGGTTGCCGAGGTGCATGGCGTGCACATGGCGATAAGTGGCGAGAGCGTGTGTGACGAAGTACACCCCTGCAGGGTTATGATCTATTCGAATAGCCGCGTCCGCGGATATGGACTACTTGGAGACATATGTTGTTCATAGATAACTTCAATGGCTACTCATAAAATTATCAAGATAAGTGTGAGTGTCGTGGACGGCATTTCCGTATGGAGACGGAATGATTCCACGATAGTGTATTGTTGTGGTGTTAGTGGACTCGTGTGCGAGAAATCAAGTTGTCAAAACTAATTTCAAAATGCAAGTTGTCTAGACACGAGTCAAATGCTGGCTTTCCGTATGAAACCCCACAATACTCTTTAATACCTTGCATGAGTAGTTAGTTCTCCTAAAGTCTTGCTGAGTACCTTCGTACTCATGTTTGCTTAATAAATGTTGCAGAGGTTGCTAATGACCCTAATGGAGGGTTCTTCTTAGACATCGACGACGACGAGTAGCTGGTGTCCAGCTACGATCTGGCCCTACGTCGGTGCTGTCGTATAGTCAAGCCATGTGCCTTCTAGTTGCCCTGTCTGTACCCAGATAGTTTATAACTCTTCCGCTGGCTTGTATTTGTATGACTGCTATTATGGGTCGAGAGACCTTAATGTGTAATATTACGTGTGTGGCTCTTCCGAGCCTCTTAAATAAAGGTTGTATGTTTATGGTTATGTTGTGATGCCATCGATGTATCTATACATATCGGTATGCCATGCGTACGTGTGTCTTACTTGATATGTATGGGGTTCGAATACCTAGTCGTGAACTTTAGTAGCACTCCTTACAAGGAAATGCCCCTTTGTGATCCAACGAGCCTTGGTAGTCCGCTACTGCTCCGGACACATTGGTTGACCGGCATGTGTCCTTCTTAGCTGCTGTGTCTGTCCTCTAAATGTCACGCGACGTAATGGAGTCCTTGTAGCTTTCTACGACTCGCCTACGTTCGTTGATGACCGACACCTGCTTTGTTGGGTCATGTATGCCTGTTCTTGTGCGGAACTGCCACTTTGGATTATGACTAGACATGTCGATCCGGGTTCTTTGACATTGGATTGCTAGCGACACCTATCGCATACATGAGTCAAAAGACGCAAACGGTCCCGGCTAAGGTAAGGCTGCAGCCGTGGAGTTAACCGTGCGTGAGACCACAAAGAGATGCGATGTGTTACAGGCTGGATTCCTATGGCTTAGGATCGGGGTCCCGACAAATACACACATTCCACACGACAAGAGCTCCAAAGAACTGAGACGTAGGGTTGTTACCTCCACTAGAGGTGCGTGAACTCATACATCATGTGTACAAGCTTGCCGTAGCTAGAACTCTGCCCTCTCCTTTCGTACCCGTCACCTCTACTGTCAGGTTCGTTACCACGACATTCAGCACACGTACAGCTCGATGACATCTCCGCCTCCTCAATCGAGCAACTGACGACAAAGTGGTAGATGAATTCCCCGGCAACGCAATGGCGTGATAGTGGTGGTGGTGGTGCTGTCACGACAGGGCTTCGCCTAAGCACTACCAGAAAATCTAGGGGAGAAATCGATCTAGGGAGAGGGAGGGGCGCCAAGGGCTTCGTGTGTTCTCTTGGGGTGCCCCTCCTCTCTATATATAGGTGGAGGGGCGTGGGGAACAGCCCCTCCAAGCACTAGGGCGCATCCAAGGGGGGGAGGTGGAATCCTAGTCCCCTTCATTCCCTTACATACAAAGGTGGACTTTCCACCTTTCCCAACTGCATGGGCCTTCAGGGACTTGTGCGCATGGCCTAATAACGCCACGACATCTCCCCTCAGCCCATGCAAGCCCTTGGGGCATGGTGGAACCCTTGGTGTACTTCCGAACTCCTCCGGAGTCCGGAAGTTTTCGAGACCTTCCAGAAGCTTCCCGGTAGGATACGCGAAAAACCCAAAACTTTTCCAGTAGCCGAAATATGACTTCCCATATATAAATCATTACCTCCTGGCCATTCTGAAGGTAGTTGTGACATTCGTGACTTCGAACATCTTACTACCACACATAATTCATTAATACCAAATCGTCACCAAACCTTAAGTGTGCAGACCATGGAGGTTCGAGAACTATGCAAACATGACTGATACACTCTCTGGCCAATAACCAATAGCGGGACATGCATGTCCATATTGGCTCCTACATATTCTACGAAGATCTTTCTTGGTCGAACCATGATGCCGAGGATTGAATCAATCTTGTATACTATTCCCTTTGTCCATCAGTATGTTACTTTCCTGAGATCCGATCGTCGGTATCTCTATACTTAGTTCAATATCGCTAACGGCAAGTCTTTTTACTCGTTCCGTAATAAAAGATCCCATGACTAACTCCTTAGTCACATTGCTTGCAAGGCTCGTTGTGATGGTGTATTACCGAGTGGGCCCCGAGATACCTCTTCGTCACACGGAGTGACAAATCCCAGTCTTGATCCTTCCCAACCCAAGAGACATCTTCGGAGATATTTGTAGAGCACCTTTATAGTCACCCAGTTACGTTGTGACGTTTGATAGACAAAACGTATTCCTCCGGTGTCTGGAAGTTGCATGATCTCATCGTCATAGGAACAGATACTTGACATGCAGAAAACACTAGCAATAAAGTTACACGATCATATGCTATGTTCATAGTTTGGGTCTTCTCCATCACATCATTCTCCTAATGATGTGATCCCATTATCAAACGACATCTCATGTCTATGGTTAAGAAACCTTGACCATTTTTGATCAACAAGTTAGTCCTTCAGAGGCTCACTACGGACAGTGTGTTGTCTATGTATCCACACATGTATTTGAGTTGACAATCAATATAATTCTAGCATGGATAATAAATGATTATCATGAACTAGGACATATAGTAATAACCAATTTATTATTTCCTCTAGGGAATATTTCCGACAAACCAAGACCCACAGCACCTCCAGCAGCTATAGTCAAGGCTGAGCTCCATTATTGGTGGGGTAGAACCCCCATTTCTTTCTCTCGATAGCAATCTCCTCTCCCTCTTTCACCTTTTTATCCCTCTCGTCTCCCCTATCCCCCTTTTTTCTTACCTTGTACGCCACCGAGGACATCTCTGGTAGCTCCCATACGCAATAGGACAAGAGGGACGCTCGAGAGCATGCAGATGCCGTCCAAACGGGTGCTTAGAGCGCGCACCCGCGCTCCACAGAGTTGACCTTGCACCCCGAATACCTCGAGTCCTCCCCACGTGCCAGTGGCCGCATCTCAACATCCGCAACATGCCAGGGCAACAGCCCCCTCCTCCCTCTCTCTAGCACCCGTACATCACGTTCTAGAGTGCCGCCCGGCTCGGCCAACCTGCAGCCTCACACGCGCATGCTCCTAGCATCCCCGCTCCCCCTCTCCTTTACTTAGGCTCAAAGCCAAGCCCAGGAACACCTTTGACGTAATCCAGCAAGCGCTCGTGGCCTCTAGCGATGGCCATGACAACATCGGCGAATGGGTCCGCGATGCTCCCACTCGAGCCTATTTAAGCCATACTCAGGCTCCTCTCCCCCTCTGCTGGCCCTCTCCTGCTCCCAATTGAACTATTGTACCCCATGTTCCTCCCCTAAGTCATCTGAGCTCGAACTCCGCCGCATCAGGACTCCGGTGATATCACAGTACGGAGATTCCCCGGTCCTCCTATCCCTCTCCTTAGAACCATCGCCCACTTCTGATTGTTTCCCCCCTCTTCCCTCCATGTTTTGTAGTCGAAGTCATCAATGGCAACCACCTCCCGAGGCCCCTACACCACGGATACTCATCGTCGGGGAACAAGACGTCCCCGACGACCACCTCCACCTCCACCCAAATGGAGGCACCCCCTAAAGTCATTCTTGTCCTCTGCTCGCCTCGTTGTGGCCCCAGTCGCCGCCGGTGAGATCACCGTCATCCTAGTCGGGAGGTTGACGATGGCTTGGTGGGGCCAGCTCGTCAGCCTCCACATGTTCCAATTTCTAAAGTCTTGTAAAAACACAACCTATTTGATTATGCCAACTTATGCATTACTTAGAAAAAGTGTCATGTACTGTTTTTATTTAAAACTCTGTTTTAAATATTCAAATCCAGTGTATAATGGTTTTCACCACTTGTAACACTTCAAAACTAAAACCTAATAATTTTTACAATGCTAGTATTCACCATAGTATTTTACCAAAATGGTTTAACCTTTTTAGGAATAGTTTATTTTTTCCGTTTTGTCGTGGCCTTATTTGTGCCCTTTAGTTTGTGACAATAGATTACGTTATGGATGAAGGAGTTGAATTAGGAGGATTTGAAGACCCCCAAGACTTTTTTGATATAGGCAAGCAACCCTTTAACCCTCTCTAAGAAACCATCTTATGCATGGCATTTAGCACCTTATTTGTTGCATCGAATCATGAATGAAACGGTGATCGCCATGGTGGGTTGTGATGTCAGTTGTGCTTCCCTTGCAACAACGCCAGAAATAGTCGTGTCGACGGGAATCCTTCAGCTGCGGCTATGCCTTAAGGGACTTCCTAGGCAAGTATGCAAAGGATTTCCCCCGTGGCCTTGGAGCCTTGCGTTGGTGTTCCCTCGAAGCGGAAAGGGTGATGTAGCACAGCGGTGGTATGTATTTCCCTCAGTTTGAGAACCAAGGTATCAATCCGGTGGAGGAGTATCACAAGGTCCTGCACAAACACAAAAGCTTGCTCCCAACGGTATGAAGGGGTTGTCAATCCCTTATAGATTGTTTGCCAAGTGAGAACTGAAAGCAACAAAGTAAGAAAGCAAAGTAAAAGCGGAGGCGTAAACGATGGATGTGAATAGACCCGGGGGCCGTAGTGTTTACTAGTGGCTTCTCTCATGAAAGCAAGCAGACGGTGGGTGAACAAATTGCCGTCGAGCAATTGATAGAACCGTGCAAAGTCGTGACGATATCTATGCAATGATTATATCTATAGGCATCACGTCCAAAACAAGTAGACCGATACTTTCTGCATCTGCTACTATTACTCCACACGTCGACCGCTATCCAGCATGCATCTAGTGTATTAAGTCCAAAAGAACAGAGTAACGCCTTAAGCAAGATGACATGATGTAGAGGGATAATCTCAAACCAATGATAAAAACCCCACCTTTTTATCCTTGAAGGTAACTACTTGATGTGTGCCTTGCTACCCCTACTGTCACTGGGAAAGATCACCACAAGGTAGAACCCAAAACCAAGCACTTCTCCCATTGCAAGAATCATAGATCTAGTTCGCCAAACAAAACCCAAGACTCGGAGAGACTTACAAGGATATCAAATCATGCATATAAGAAATCAGCAAAGACTCAAATATATATCATAGATAATCTGATCACAAATCCAAAATTCATCGGAACTCGACAAACACACCGCCAAAGAACATTACATCGGATAGATCTCCATGAAGATCATGGAGAACTTTGTATTGAAGATCCAAGAGAGAGAAGAAGCCATCTAGCTACTAACTACGGACCCGTAGGTCTGAAGTGAACTACTCACGAGTCATTGGAGGGGCGATGATGATGATGAAGAAACCCTCCAACTCCAAAGTCCCCTCCGGCAGGGCGCCGGGAAGGGTCTCCAGATGAGATCTCACGAAAACAGAAGCTTGCGGTGGCGGAAAAGTATTTTCGAGGTTCCCCTATTTTTTTGCTGAATATTTGGGAATATATAGGCCAAGGATCTAGGTCAGGGGGCGGCCAGGGAGGCCACAAGCCCTCACACCGCCACCTCCCCCCTTGGTGGCGGAATGTGAGCTTGTGGGCTCCCTGGAGCACACTTGGCTTGGCCCAGAGGCCCCCTGATATTCTTCCGTTCGGGAAAAAATCATTTCGGGGTTTTTATTCCGTTTGGACTCCGTTCCAAAATCAGATCTGAAAAGAGTCAAAAACACAGAAAAAACAGGAATTGTCACTTGGCACTGAATTAATAAGTAAGTCCCAAAAAAGATATAAAAGGTACATAAAACATCCAAAAAAGATAAGATAACAGCATGAAACAATCAAAAATTATAGATACGTTTGAGACGTATCTGGTTTCCTCCATTATTTTCCTTTTTGATACTTTCAGTAAGCATGACAGTATCTTCCTATGAGGGTTGTGCGGGCGGGAAGTAGTTGGGATGCTAAGAAGTTGCTACGCAAGTGAGGTGGTAATATTCATGGTGTCGTAAAAGAAATAATTGCATAGGCTTCTCGAAAACCCCATTGGGTGCCACCAATGCTCGAGGGAGATGATGTGGAGCTAGGTAACCACTTGAGAAACAAGTGTTGTACCGAGCCAAGAGGGTGTATCTTTTTCGAAAATGGATTAGATTTAAGATGTGTTGACCTTCCCAACCTTACATGTGCAAACAACGATACCCCTTATGGGATGCTTCCTTGTTGATTACATAGGTTGATGCTAGCAAAAAGCCCGCATTACTTGTCGCGAGAGAGACAAGGTTACTCTCCCAATAGAGGGTCATGCCTGGTAGGGAGACCATGGTTTGTTTTTATAAACACTGGGCACACTGTTGCGTGTCCTCATGGATGGTATGATCTTGAGCGAGGCACATATGATGTATGTCATCAGGGATGACACAATTAGTGGACTCTTTATTTAGTGTCATCAAGGGAAAGACATTGTTCGGATGCTTACCTCAAGTACGTGGAATACCGCGAGTCATGCATGACATGAATGTTCCCTGACTCTTGTGGGTAAAGGGCGGAAACTTTGCAGACTGCAAAACTATTCGTATAGCCATGTCCATGGGCATGGATAGTTGCTGGTCCTGCTTATACTGTTGATACACGTGATACGTGTTGGGTTTTTCCTGAAGAGTGTTGACACCTCATTTTGGCATGATGCAAGATAGCCTCGAATGAAAAGGTATTAAAAAATGAAAAGGTTATACAATGCCGAGTGGAAAAAATTTGATGTCTAGGCCATGATTGTCCAATCTCATCCTAAGGGCCGAAAGTGTATTTGAAATGCGAGAATTTAACTTCACGAGTGATGTTCGGCCAATTACACCTCCAAGACTACTTAAGATAAGTCATGTCTCTACATGGATTGTCTTCATCTCGTCGAAGCGATCGATTTTGATATATATCTTGTCTCAATCCGAGTTCGTGTGCGACCTAGAGGGACAAACCAAGATCAGGCTGATGTTTGAGTCGGGAATCTGAGTGAAAAGTTTCCGTCTGAGTGATGATTGTCGGTCGAGTGAAAAGGCGTCGTGCAAATCAAAAAGCTTGTTGTCCAGGTGAAATCCTATTATTAGGGTGAACAAATATGATTGTGCAATCCGAGTGAAATATCATAATATCCAATTGAAAAGGTTGGAATTCGTGTGACGTTGGCCAATCAAATCGAAAGCTGAAGATAGGTCCAAAAAGTTGTCTAGATGTCTTCATATGGAAAAGTGTTGACCATGAGAGTTATGTGTATCATCAGGCTAGTTAACTTTTCTTTTGAAGTTATCATCATCTGAGATGGTATGCAGCCTGCAGGAATGTTACAAGATTCGGATAATACAATCAGCCGTGTGGCCGAATCCGACTGAGAGTTTAAGATGACCTCGTGGTCTCTTAAGTAAGCCTTATTTGGAAAAGTGGTAATCACATGAATTGCTCGTATCATTGAGCTGGTCGATTTTTATATTTAAATTGTCTCAATCGGAGGTCGTATGCATATTACGTGGCCCGCGCAAGGAGCAAGACACGAGTTTGGGCGAGATTCGTGTTGAATCCGAGTTAGACTAGAATTAGGACTCTAGGACGTGATTTGATGTAATGTTCTTATAAGGAAAACTAGATGAATCCTTTGCTTGTACGGGAATTCCAGCCGCCTATTATATATATTGGAGGTGATGGCCGATTGAAACAACACACAATCGAACAAATCAATATACTAATTTTACCTTTATCTTTATATCTCTCCCTTGTTCTTCTTCTTTCTCGGTCTTCGTTCGTTGTTCGTCTGGAGGGCACCGATCCACGAAGCCCTAGGGGTGGTGAGCCCGACATAGGGCATCCCATAGCCGTTGCACGCCGTGACGGGGTCCCTCCCGGGTGTGTGGGATTTTGGGTCTACGAAAGCACCTGTCGACTATCTTGCATATCGCGCTGTCGGTCGGGTCCCCTTCGACGTGAGCTGCGGTGCATCACCCTCGGTGTTGGAGGTAATCGGTGACGTTTCCGTGTGTGAACAATGAGGAAGGGGTTATCTCAGCAGAAATTAGGTAAGTATTTCCCTCAGTTATGAAACCAAGGTTGATCGAACCAATAGGAATGTCAACCACAACCGTCTTCAGCTGCTGCACACAAAATAACAAACAACTTGCACCCAAAGCGGGCAAGAGGGTTGTCAATCCTCTTGTCTTGTTATTTACAACCAAGTGAGGTGTGTAGATAATTGTAGACAACATGATAACGTAAAAACAAGTAAATAAAAGCAAAGTAATAACTGTTTTATCTATATGTTGTGAATAGACCCCGGGGCCATAGCTTTCCCTAATGGCATTTAGGGTAAGAGGATGCCACTATTTGTGCATAATAGCATACGATGGGTAAACAAATTACTATTGGGCAATTGATAGAAAAGCGGATAGTTATACAATATTGGCGACAATGATCATGTGTATATAGGCATCGTGTCCATAAACAAATAGGCCAACTCCTGCTGGCACCTATCACTCTTACACTACTCATCGACCACTATCCAATATGCATGTAGGGTATTAAGTAAAACAAAGTAATGCATGGAGAATGATTACATGATGTAGAAAAAATAAACTCGAGCAATATGAATAAACCCCATAGTTTTATCCTTAGTAGAAGCAACACAAAGACGTATCTTGTCCCCTTCTGTCACTAGGATATAGAAATTCGCCAAGGTTAACCTACAAAAATGCACCTCTCTCATCGAAGAAATATCAATCTACTTGGCCAAACTATTTCAATAGACCGGAGAGAATTACGAAGCTATCATAATAGGAACATAAGAATCATATACGTATTGACAGGTGACTCAAATATCTATCACAAATAGTCTAAACATAAACCCACAATTGATCGAATCCCAACAAACGCACCACACAAAAGGAATTACATCATAAGGATCAAAGTGAAGATACAATGATCATTGTATTGAAGATAAAAGAGAGAGTGATTGTCGTCTAGGTACTGACTATGGACCCATAGGTCTGTGGTGAACTACTAACACATCATCTTGCGGGCAGCAAGGTTGATGAATAGGCCCTCCATGATTGATCCCCCTCCGGCGGGGTGCCGAAATGGAACTCCAAATGGCCTCCACTCAGAACAGAGACTTGTGGTGGCGTAAAAAATATTTTGGGACTCCCTCTGGGGTTTTTAGGTAGATGAGAATTTCTAAGCCAAAGAACGGAGTAGGGAGGGCGACGAGGGAGGCACAAGGCATCAGGGCGCCCCCAGTCTGCCCCTATTGGCTTTGTGGGCCCACGTGAGGCCTCTATCCTTCTTCTTATTCTCGTTGGTCTTCTTTTGGTCCAAAAAAATCACCAAAAAGTTTCATGGCAATTGGGCCTCGTTTGGTATGGAAAACCTGCAAACTGAAGAAGAACACACAAAACAACAACTCGCACTGGGCACTGGGTCAATAGGTTAGTGCTAACAAATAATGTAAAATGGTAAATAAATACCCCCAAAAGTATTCTAGAATGATAATATATCAGCATGGAGTAATAAAAAATATAGATACGTTGGAGATGTATCAAGCATCCCCAAGCTTAATTCGTGCTCGTCCTCGAATAGGTAAATGATAAAAATAGAATTTTTGATGTGACATGCTATCCATGATGTAACCTTATGCATGTATGTTTATTGAGAATCGTAGAATTAATAAACATTAACATAGGAATACTATAGGTATAAACAGGAAACCATTAATCTTTCAAAGTATATGATCCTCAAAGATTGTTTTACCCCCCATCCATCTTTATTATATTAGCAAGGCATGGATCTATTTTCCTCACATTAATACAAATGTCAAGCACCACGGTGTTCAAGTGACACAATTGGATCGTACTTTTTCAATATGCATCAGCATTTTATTCTTTACGCACTACATGAGTGTGAACCATTGGACATAGCATAATGGTGGAATATAATAGGGTGGTAGGCTTAAAAGGGGTAAAAGTGGAGAAGATAGTCTGACATAAACTAGGAGTACCAACAAGCTATGGAGATGTACGTCGATAGATATCGATATGAGGAGTAGCCATTTGCCATGAAAATGATGCACACGAGCTATAAGTGTAGGAAAACTCCACTGAAGCTAAGTGAGGCGTGCATCCTACTTGCTTGCTCATGAAGACCTCGGGCATTTGAGGATGCACGTCATCGAAATGTAGAAGCCAAGTTTATGAAAAAGTGATTCCCACTAGCATATTAATGATATAACATGAGACTCTCTATTTGAAGAACAAGGTGCTACTTTGAGGCACAAGTGTGGTAAAAGATAGTAGCAAAGTTCCTTCTCTCTTTTTCTCTCATTATTATTTATTATTATTATGGTAGGCTCATTTGGCCTCCCGATGTTTATTTCCTCACAGGGACAATGCTCTAATAATGATGATCATCACACTTTTATTTACTTACAATTGAGCATGAAAACTTATAGGACCATATGACTCCAAATGAATGCATTTGGCAGTGTACCAGAATGTGCAAAGATCTAGCATGACATGTATCAGAAACATGATGAATGGTGGCTTTGCCACAAAGACTATGGCAGCTCTATAGAATCATGTAAAGCATTATGATCACGAATGAACTAGTCATGTGAAGTGACGATGGCATTTGCACGACAATATACCTTGGATTGTCTATGGAAGTGCCATGATAGGTAGGTATGGTGGATGTTTTGAGGAGGATTCAAAAAGGTTTTTTGTGTAACAGAGCATGTCATGTCACAGGGTTTGGATGCACCGACGAAAGTTGCACCGATCCTCAAGTTGAGAACGGGCGATGCACAGTACCGAAGAGGCTAGTAAATATGAGGAGGTGGGAGTGTGTATGGCCATAGTGTCACATTAGTCATGAAGAATTCATATAATTACTGAAAAGTTCTATTAGTTTTATCAAAACTAAAAGTTCTACTCGCATGCCCCGAGGGAGAGGGTTGGTAGAAATTAACCATCACGTGACTCCGACGCAAAACAACACAAGGATTTCAATGCGGAATAGAAATGCTCATGCATCATCACCATGCCTTTTTATTTTTTTAGATGAACATGAGGTTTAACATATATTAATATCAACACTTATATGAATTAATAATAATTCACTCACACCATTTTCATGTGAGCACATCAATATCATTAACCCTCAATTTCTCTATATGTGGTACATGATGGTTTTTATCATCACTCATTGGATACTCATTATTTTTGATCTAGTCTTATGACCCATGTGAAAGGACGTGGACGTCTCCTAGAGGGAGGTGAATAGGTGCTTCAAAATAATTATGGTTTAGGCTTGAACAAATGCAGAATAAAACTAATGTTTAATTTTTCAAGCACAAAACCTAAAACAGCTAGGCTCACCTATGTGCACCAACAATGTATGCCAAGCAAGATAAACAACTAAGTGATAGCAAGATATATAACAATAAACAATATGCCTATCACAAAGTAAAGTGCATAAGTAAAGGGCTCGGGTAAGAGATATCCAAGGCATGTGGAGGAAACGATGTATCCCGAAGTTCACACCCTTGCGGATGCTGATCTCCATTTGGAGCGGTGTGGAGGCACAATGCTCCCCAAGATGCCAATAAGGCCACTGTAATATCCTCACGCCATCATACAATGCAAGATGTAGTAATTCCCTAAGGGACCCTTGAGGGCGGTCACCGACCCATACAAACAAGGTTGGGGCAATCTCCACAAATTAATTGGAGGTTGCCAACAGCACCATGAAGCTTCACTACAATGGCATATGGCTTCGAGGTGACCTCAAATGCGCGGGCAATCTCCACAACCTAGTTGGAGACCCTGAAGCTTGCCCGGAGCTTTACACCACAATGATTAAGTTACAAGGCACCACAAAGCTTCTAGGACGCCAAAGCATCCATGAAGAACAATCTCTAGGGTACCAAGTACCCAAGGGTAATAAGCTTCTCAACTTCACTTCCACGTATGACGGTGGAGAACTCAAACCAATGCAACTAATGCAATGGCAAGAACACATGAAGTGGTAAAGTCCCTCACACACAAATCCCTACACAACAACAAAAGCTATGGAGGAATATGAGAGGAAGAACAAGGAGATCACAAAGAACTCCAAGATCAAGATCCAAGGGGTTCCCCTCACATAGAGGAGAAAGTGATTGGTAGAGATGTGGATCTAGATCTCCTCTCTCTTTTACGTCAAGAACTAGCAAGAATCATTTTAGGGATTGATAGTTAGCAAGCTCTAAGAAGGTCAACAATGGGGGGCAAACACGGGCTCAAGAGATGGGGAACCATTCGGGAAGAAGACCCCCTTAAATAGGCCCCTACAAATCTAACCGTTACAACCGTTTTTACACGACAGCGGTTCAACTGGTTGCCAAGGCGGTACAACCGGGCTACATATTTTAGCGGTAAAACCGCCCAGCTACCGCCCAACAACCAAACCATAGCAGAAGGTTGGCCAACTGTTCCATTCACCACAACTGCTTGGCACGACTAAGTCCCAAGCAGTACAACTATGAGGAACACTGGCTCTACCGGCTCTACTTAATATAGCGGTACAACCGGGCCAGCACCACCCAACCACCGCAACACAACAGAACCATGGTATGTTGTGGTCCGTTCGTGGGCCGGTTCAACTGCCAAGCGTGTAGCCGGTACAACCACCCTAGGCAGTGGTACAACTGCCGGAAGAAAATAGGAAATACCAGAACTGCCATAACTTCTATAAATGAGCTCCGAATTGAGCAAAGTCAAGCTTGTTGGAAATCTTATGAACACGCATTTATGAAAAATGTCAATGTTATAGAGATGTGAAACTTATATGAATGAAGAACCGGTGAAAACTCCAACATCGAAAACATCATAGAAGATGCAAATGAACTCCGTTTTAGATGAACTCGAGCTTGTCATAAAAATGATGATAAGCTCTAAATCTCACAAAGAGAAACACCAAACAAGAACCAAGAAATATGATGCAAGGATGCAAATGGTTTGATCTCTCAATGAACGATACGATCAGCAATTCACTTGAGAGCCCCCCTTGACAGTACGACAATCTATCCTAAAATAGAAAAACCTATCAAGGGCAAACCTATACCTTGCACCTAGTCCACTTGAGCTAGATGATGATCATCTTGACTTCCTCAAGATGGACCACCTTTCTTGATTGTGTTGGCTTGATGAAGACTCGTTGATTGCTCCCCCATACTCACTATGGATGAGCCACTCTTCACCACACCTTCACAAGTCCATTGCCACCACAAGGGTAGTAAGCTTCAAGCATGATATCTTCGGGATACTCAACTTCAACTTGCACACTGCAATCTTGATGATGATCACCACTTGATTTCATCCTTCATTGGTTGAATGAGATCTTGCTCTTGACGCAAACCCATGGAACCACACCTAACCCAACATAGAACTCTCACGAAGACCATGGGTTAGTACACAAAAGCGTAATGGACAATGCTTCCCATACCATGGGATCACTTGATCCCTCTCAGTACATGTTGTATGCTTTTTGTGTTGATAAACTTGATTTACTCTTTTACTTAGTCTTGCTCAACCTTTTTTCTTTCTGACCAATCTTTGGATAATCCTTGAATACCACATTGTTCATCATATAAACTCCTTGAAACCAACAGATGGACTTCAATAAGTGCATATGGACAAATTCTACAAATATAACTTAAGGCAACCATTAGTCCATAGTACTTGTCATCAATTACCAAAAACAAATATGGATAAATATGCTCTAACACCATGCAAACTACCATCACTATTTGCCCAACTCTCAAACAAATATAAATTAAGAATGAGAGCATAATATTTCCATAAAATATACACACCACCGTTGTCAAAAAGATATAAGTGAAGTACTAGAGCAACCGCTAAGCTCAAAAGATATAAGTTAAGCACATAGAGTATTCTCACAAATTGTGATGATGTGGTATGTCTCTCAAATAGGTGTGTCCAGCAAACAATGATTGTGGAAAACTGAAAGTAAAATAAAAAAGCAACGCTCCAAGAAAAACTCATATCATGTGATGAATAGAAATATAGTTCCAAGTAACATACCGGTGGATTGAGACGAAAAGAGGGGATGCCTTCCGGGGCAGCCCCAAGCTTAGACGTTTGAGTCTTCCTAGAATATTACCTTGGGGTGCCTTGAAAATTCCCAAGCTTAGGATTTTCCTGATCCTCAATCCTTTGTCCATCTGGGCAATATTTAAAACATGAAAACCTCTAAAACTCAACAAAACTTCATGACATCCGTGAGTATAAGAAATGTATCAAATAATTTCAGGTGTTGTTAGAAATTAATTATTATTTAATTTTCGCATAGGGTAATGTATCTTAACTCCTCCATGGCTTATACCCCCGTATACAATCCATAGCATCATCAAAACAAGCAAACTGCACAACGCAAAAATTGAATCTGACTGAAATAGAACACTTCGTAGTAATCTATAATGAACCTATACTTATGTAAATCCAAAAATTCTGAAAAATGAGGATGACCTGAGGAAGTTTTATAGAAATACTGTATAAAACATTCATCTTAAAACTATGTTATATTAAAATCAGAGAAATTCGGCACTTGACGTCAAAGTTTCTGTTTTGCACCGTATCAATTCTACTAATCATCCAAATCATCCCAAAGCTTTCCCTAGCACAAACACTAATTTAAACATAAAAACAAAACCATTACACCGGCAATAATAATGTTATTACACACTAACAGAAATAGGAAGCAAAAATAAAATATATCTATTGGTTTTCCTCCCCACAAGCACTATTGTTTTACGCCCCTAGCTAGGCATATTGCATAGTTTCAAGTGTTGTCATATTTGACACTGCACCAATAGGTGGCTCTCATGATTGATTCATATAGTGGACTAATTAGCTTTCTAGGGAATTGTTCTAGTCCTT
The DNA here is from genome assembly GCF_904849725.1 of Hordeum vulgare subsp. vulgare. NCBI lineage: Eukaryota > Viridiplantae > Streptophyta > Magnoliopsida > Poales > Poaceae > Hordeum > Hordeum vulgare. Next base: position 250,366,663 of record NC_058523.1, on the reverse strand, counting down.
TCTTTAATGGAAATTGGAACCTTATATTTCCCTCTTTCACGTCAATGATTGCACCTATAGTTCATAGGAAGGTTCTTCCGAGTATAATTGGACAAGTTGGGTTGCAATTATCAACAACAATGAAATCTACAGGCACATGATTTTTATTTGCAATTATCAGCACATCATTTATTCTACCCAAGGGTTTCTTGATGGTAGAATCGGCAAGATGTAAGTTTAGATAATATTCTTCAATATCAGTGAGACCAAGAATATCACATAAAGTTGTAGGTATTGTTGAAACACTAGCACCAAGGTCACACAGAGCATTGCGTTCATAGTTATTTATCTTAATTTTTATAGTAGGTTCCCACTCAACATGCGAACTTCTAGGAATAGAAACTTCCAGCTCAAGTTTCTCATCATAATCTTTTACCATAGCTTCCACTATATGTTGAGTAAAAGCTTTCTTTTGTTCATAACCATTGGGTGAGCTAATAATGGATTAGTGCAAGTAAATACATTCTACTAAATAGTAATTATCATAATTAAAGTCCTTCTGGGAATGAGGGTACCCAGACCTGCATGCTTGTGGCCCAAGGCTGGCGCACTTCATCGACCAAACACAACCAAGCATGGCACCACTCAGGGCAAGGCCGTCGCGAGGGTCCGAGCCTAGTGAGGAGGAGGACCACCAAGACCCGCAGGGGGCCTCCTCAGGACCCCTCCGGAGCGGTGAAGATTCCGAGGCAAGACCCATCCTCGGGAGTCAAGGATGATGCGGAGGAAGGACAGGCGAGCAGCAGACAGTAGGACAGAGCAGTTTTCCCTTTAGTGCAAAGGGGGCAAGGACAAACCGGGGTTCCCAAGGAATCATCCAAAGGTTTCCTTTATGGTGCAACAAGGCCATCACCGCCTTCCAGCAGGACATAAGTCATCCCTGGACGCGTCCCTGCAACGCTGGCAGCCACTTTGCAGGCGAAGACTACTTTTGGGCAGGGGAGCATGTTCCCCTGTTCCCCTTCAAAATTGGCCGTTGTGGGATCCCTTCCCGCCGAAACGTTAAGGGAAGAGGACCGGGGCCACCACTTCATAGGGCTATCCGATCCATTCATTCGCCCGCAGGCACCACACAAAGGCAACCCAGCCTCTGGAGGCCCTCGAACACTATACTAGTTCATCCACCAACCTCCAAGAGAGGCAATCCACCAAAGCAGGAGTAGGGTATTACGCTTCCCAGCGGCTCAAACATGGGTAAACTGCCGTGTTCTCTGTCTTCCTCACCATCGAGTGAGTTCTCTGCCATCCCGAGCGAGTAGCGAGTTAGGTGAGGCAAGCCCACAAGAGATCTTCGTACATGCCCCTGAGTTTGAATATTTAGGTTTTGCGGAGCCTGAAATCCCACATTTGGCGCGCCAGGAAGAGGGCGTGTCCAGGTTTCCTCCAAGCTCTGCCTTAACCAAGCTTCGCCGATCCGATGGATGACGGTCGCATGGATCGCGCCGAGCACGGCGCAACCCGCGTTGCTCAAGCGACGCCCGTGGGCCCCACCGGCATGCGCTAGTCACCCTTGCCTATGGTAAACGTTGCCATGTGCCCGGACACTTAAGAATAGCAAGGTTCCTCCCAGCAAGCTACCGAGCAGCCCGACACCCACACCGCCACTCTTTTGCTCGTCTGGGCTTCCAGGTCGGCCTCGCGTGCCCGTCCAGAAATGTCGCATGGCCGGCGCGCGCTTGCCATGGCCACCGAGCTGCTCCGTTACCGGCCCGCCCCTAACCGCCACTGTCGGGGAAAACCAACACCTATGGGAACTCGAAGAGTCCCTTGATCGTTCCGCGGGGGGAGAGAGGTATGGCGTCGAGAGCGGAACTAGCGAACAACACCGGAAAGGTCCTTTTTACCTAGTTTTGGACCGCTTGGCGCGTAAACCCCACTCCTGCTTAGTTTGTATTGTGTGCTTACTTTAGGGTGGTTTTGCTACAGTAACTTAGTAAGTTATTAAGGAGTCTATGATCCCTCAAAAGCCCAGCACCTAAGAATGATATTTGGGCCTCCTTTTAAAGGCAAAGGGGTCGCAAGATGGTTGTGGCACATACCAAGGTGAATCGACACCTGGGCCTTGTGCTGGCACACGAGCGAGGTGCTGGAGCGGTCGGATTGTGGTAGAAACTGGTCGGGACATCTGGTGAGCGAACAGGGGCTTGCTGGACTGGAGCCTCCATCGGGTGACTTAGTCACCTCCCCAGCAAGGAAGGCTTGCCGGGGGCCTTGAACACTTTCCCGGCAAGGAGGGCTTGTCGGGGGCCTCGTCAGTCTATGTGAGCCTTCCCGGCAAGGGAAACTTGTTGGAGTCTTGCTATTCTGTGGGTAGTGTTCCCGGCGAAGCAGACTTGCCGGGGCCTTGGGAATCTTCTCAGCAAGGAGGGCTTGCCGGGGCCTTGGTGTGGAGCCCTTGTATCCCACGCAACACTAAGTGAGGGGAGGGCGTGGCCTTGGTGGGTCTTGGATTGCCTTCCTACTGCTCTTCCTGGTACACTGTTGTCGGGGCCGTCGCCGATCCCGTGCACAAGTCTGGGGCACAAGGGACACCAGGCTCTAGTGCACCGACAAGAGCCCCCAGGCCTAGGCCATGCACGCGCCCGGGCGTTGTTGGGTCAGGCCCAAAGTAGTGCATGGGCTTCCTCAGCAGGGAACTCTGTAGCTTCGGAGCCGTTGTAGGCGACCCTTCCCCAGGTCGCGCATCAAACATGAGAGGTGGAGAAGCGCGCGCACAGTAGCCTCCCCACCTCTCGACTCGTTACTGCCACGCGTGAAGCATGTGGAGTAAAGGTCAGGAAAGCGGCGTTCGTGGCCATAATGGCCGCACTCGTGGCAGGGCCCGCCCCGACATGCATTGGTGCAGCTGGGCAGTTCCCTATTCGCCCGTGATCATGGGTGATTGGCGAGAGGGGCGGGGGTTTCTGGAGTGAGGGGAGCTAGCCCCCTGCGCCTCGCCCTATAAATTAGGGAGATTGCGAGGGGGTTTTGCTCATCCATCAGCTCCTGGAACATCCACCACACCAAGCTTGCATTCGTAGAATCTTTTTTAGGTCCAGGTGGCGCTCACCCCTAACTATGGATAGGGGACGAGGGAGGCCATAATAGGTCGCCAGGGCGGCAAGGGTATCTCACTCAGATCATGCCACAACTTTAGGGGGTGCAGCTGCGGAGGACGGCACGAGCGTTCGTGGTGGCGGAGGGGCGAGCAGCCACGGTCACCGTGGAGGCCATGGCCGGGGGAGGCGGAGTGCTACTCCAGCACCTCTGTCTTCTCCTCCGCATGTTCTCATGGGGTCTCACGATGAAAGGACTCCGTCGGAGTTCCTTGCCACACTGCAAGGTCGCATTCGGACCCGGCTTCAACTCCCCATCGCTTGTCCCAAGGTTATGAGCGAAGAGAAACCTCCGATGTTGCGGCTTCACGTGCAGGGCTGCAGCAACGGTGCGGTCCCGGTGACCATGGAACAGCCGGGACCTCGGCTCCTGTTCCTCGGCCACGGGTGGAAGAGCTTCGCCCGTGCCCATAACCTCTGCAATGGGCACATCCTTCACTTCAAGATGATGGGGGACAACCTGCTTTCTGTCAAGATATACGGGAGCTCGGGTACGTGCCTCGGCTGCTGTGAAGAGAGCTCGAGTGGGACTCACAATCGTTCCTCGTGCGGGAGTGATGAGGACGGGTCGGATGGTAGCGACGGCGAGTACGGGTCAGATCCTCGGTAGGGAAAGCCTTGGTACGAGGATCTGTCCGTGGACTAACCGTCGGTCGAACCATCACCGTCAGTCTGCGGTTCTCCTCCTTCCGAGCCTGGGCCGAAGAGCCGAAAGTACCGGCGCAGCCTCATACCGCGGGGTCGCCTGGTTTCCGTTCCCACCATCTCTTCAAGCTCCGTTCTCCACTACGCAATGTTGGTCTAGGAAGGGCCAACACTAGTCGCATCATGGGCCTTGCTGCTTTTTGTCTTCTTGAACTTTTGTCCGGCGAGCATGTCCCTCACCAAAAGATACTGTAATACGTTAGAGTAGAAAAAATCGTTCATGTAATATGTCTGAGTTTGTTTAAACAAATGAATGAAATGTTGTTTCCCTTGCGCCTGATCCTTCTCCTTCAATGATATGCCTTTTGCATTTTTCAAAAGCATGCCGGCGCGACTTGTCCTACCGCTAGTGCTTTGAGGAACCGATCCTTAGCAGTTCGCTTGAGTGGTCATTACCGGCAAGGCTCCTTGCCGCACTCAGTGCAACCATTAGATCGTCAAGCGCGGCTCGAGGCGAAATAAGGTGCTATGTAGCGACTTAGACTGTTGAGCAGGTTCTAAACAGTGAGAAGGCGCTCTGTGGCCATTCAGGTTGTCGAACTAGTTCGAAACAGACCTAAGGCACACTGATCTTGACAAGGTTCCATCTATTCGCAGGTTTCTCAAACATGGTTCGGGATCTTCCAGAAAGGGAACAACCTATCTACTCTGTAATGTCATCTAAAATATTTATCACTTATCTGTCGTGTTGCGACACTCCTCCCCGTGGCGGTTGGGTCCTTTGTCGGGGCCTCAGATCCCCGGCTAGGAGAAGCCCTTGTATCCCACTCCTCACTCAGTGAGGGGAGGGCATGCCCTTGGTGGGTCTTGGATTGCCTTCCTGCTGCTCTTCCCGGTACACTGCGGTCGGGGGCGTCGCCGATGCCCGTGCACAAGTCTGGGGCACAAGGGACCCCAGTCTCTAGTGCACCGACTGGCCCCAGCGCATCGAGGAGCTCAATGTCGTTGCCGGCGATTCCGTGGTGTTATCCTGCTTGTTTCGACCCCAACCGTCCCTGGCGAACGACGTCGAGCAAGACGCACCACCCCCACCTCCGTGGCATGGCGCACGCCCCGAGCCCAGGCAGGAAGCACGTCCCCGCGACCGGCCTCGCGAACAAAGGGCGTGGGCAGGAGATGAAGCAAGCTATCAGGTGGTTCCTCGGCCACGCGTCGACGCGCGCGTGCTCCTGGCGCTACAATTCCCGTGCCGCGAGCGTGCGCTGCTCGAAGCAGACCCATTGTAGCAACAGGACTAGGTCGCACTTGCGCGCGCTGCACCTGTCTGGCTGGTGGGGTGCCTCACCATCGCCCCTGAGCTCTATCCAACTAAGTGTCCCTACAAGTTCAAGCCCGACCTACCCCCTCGCTATGATGGCACCCTGGACCCGGCCGAGTTCCCGCAACTCTACACGCTGAGTATCAGGGCGGTAGGCCGGGGTGACAAGGTCATGGCATGCTGGTTGCCCATGGAGATCAAGACCGGAACACTCTCTTGGCTCCTCAACCTCCCAAGGGCGTCCATCACCTCGTGGGATGATCGACGCGAAAGCTTCATCGGCAATTTCCAGGGCACCCGCTACCATGCTCCTATCGTGAACGACTTGCGGCGCGTCAAGCAGCAGGAGGGGGAGACCCTGCACAAGGTCATACAACTCTTCACGGCCATGCGCCTCAAGATCCCGAAGGCGTCGGACGAGGCCATCATCTCAGCCTTCTCTGACGGAGTCACGGCCATGAGTGATGAAATGAGCACTGCATTGGAAATGTTCAACCTGGCAAACAAGTGCGCCAGGGCTGAAGAAGGTCGCCTATCGCTCCTCGGGACTCAGCCGGCGGAACGAGAAGAGAAGAAGACCAAGGCCAAGGAGATGAAGTGCAAGGCTCCGGCGGTGCTCGTAGCCGAGCCTGAGGCGAAACACGGATGAGGGGGAGACCACCCATCAGGAGGGGCGGCAACGTGCATCTTCCACGGCACCAGCGGCCATGATACCTCCGAGTGCCATGAGCTCCGACTAGTCCATACCGAGCACTCCAGCACGCGCCCTGGACGGGGAGACAGAGGCCCCGCGTGCGGTGGTGGTCGTAGTGGAGGACACTGGGATGACCAGGAGCCACGTCAGGGGTGGCACGAACAGCCTCATGAAGACCGTTGGCGCGGCCAGCCTTAGGAGGAGCGCTGGCATGACGACCTTCAGGAGGGGCAAAGACGCGGTCAGCCTCGTGAGGTTCTCCCTCGTGAGGCCGGGCTGCCTCCCCTACCTCCGCCACCCAGAAGGAGGGATGAGGACAAGCAAAATGATGGGGCTAGGGGCTTCTAGGTGGTCAGGGCGGTGGCCTCCATCCTGGGCGGTGCCCAGACCCCTGCCTCGAACCGTGCCTTCAAGCAGTTCGCCCGGGAGGTGAATGCCTCTCTTCCGAAGCCTGAAGCGATGCACCCCCTCAACTGGTCCGAGACCACCATCACCTTCGACCCAAGTGATCATGTGAGGTACTCGTTCATGGCCGGCAAGCTCCCCATGATGTGCACCCCGACCATCAGCAACGTGCTCGTCACCAAGACCCTTATCGAAAGTGGAGCGGGGCTCAACGACCTCTCGGTCGAGACCTTCGACACACTCCAACTGCCGTACGAACAACTCATGCCGACCAAGCCCTTCTCAGGACTCAGGGAAGGGTCCACCATGCCCATCGGGCACGTGCGACTGACAGTCATCTTCGGCAAGCGTAAGAACTACCACATTGAAATCATCGTCTTCGACGTCGCGCACATCCACCTGCCGTACAACGCGATCCTTGGGTACCCGGCTCTCGCCAAGTTCATGGCATTGACCCACCATGGCTACAATGTCCTCAAGATCCCAGGGAGCGGCTGTGTCAACACCATCGCGTGCGACGAGAAGGATGATGTTAGTACACTGGAGCGCGCCGAACGCACCGCGGCGGCGGAACGCTCGGACGACGAAGAAGACGAGCGCCCTGGGACTTTTTGGCTCTGTGCCCAGGGATGGGGTCATGCCTCCCATAGCATAGGAAGGTGCGCTCGGTGCCACCATTGGGTCAGGCCTGGGGGCTCCCACCAAGGAGGTTCCCGGCCTGACCAGTGAGGCGAGGGTGGCGCTCGAGCACAACCCGAGAGCGCACTCCAGCGCGTGTCCGCCCAACTCCCGTGAGTCCGTCGTTAGAGCAATCCAAGAACTTCGAGAGCCCCAAGCCGTGTGAGGCGGGGACTGCCCTGCATCACAAATCGCAGTCGCCGTCATCGGCACGGTCGATCAGCCCCGCATCTGCATCAACCATTCGCAATCGGCAAAGCCGTGGCTCAAGGCCCATTCTTCCCATGCGAACTAACCATCGGTGGGTGTGCCCAAGCACCGGCACCCTCATGCCCTTCCGGCTAGGGAATGCGTCTGCGACCTACCGGCGGATCTAGTAGGCCATGCTCAGGCCTTTCCTGCTGGGGCGTGCTGAGAAAGACAAGAAGATGCTCGGGCCAAGCTAAGGCCCCGACCTTCGGGAAACGGCGGACCTGTGAGGGTTGCGATCGTTGAAGAAGGAGATCGGGCGATGACGACGCCCTCGGCCCTTCAGCGGCATGGCCGCCAGGTGACTTTTCGTTGGCTACTACCAGGTAAGTTTTTGGCTCACTCTGTCCGAGGGCGCCCACAGGGACATGTGGCCTCCAGGAGTTTAGGGCACTCTCCAGCCACCACTTTCATTTACGCATCCTTCACTTGTTTCTGTTGCACCCACTTCGAACCCTAACGTTCTACCTTTCTTGCATTTTTGGGCGGTCGGCCCTCCGCTTGGGGGCTCCGGCCGAAGCTTATCCTTGGAGGCATCCTGAGTCAGCAGACAACCAGCCTCACTCCCGAAGAAGAAGTGGGTAGGGTTTACCAATGACCCAAAAGGAATCGGGCGCCTAATGCCTCGGGGGTAGGGATACTCACGAGGCCAAAGCGTCCTTGCGACCTCCAACATACACCCTCCCGTGATACTCTCACGTAATAACGAGCCGCGGCTGCATAAGCCTGGGGCCCCCCGAGGACGTGGAGGGGTCCCTCCCACGCCTAGTGACAGCCCTATGCTCCGCTCTGGGGAGAAGACCGTGACACTCTTACGTAATAACGAGCGGCGGCTGTATACGCCCGGGGAGCCCTAGGACGTGGACGGGTTCCTCCCATGCCTAGTGGTAGCCCTACGCTCCGCACCGGGGAGAAGGCGGAGGCAATCAACTCAGTCCACCAATGACTATGCACGCAGCTGGCAAGGAAATGAACTCAGTCTGCCAATAACTATGCCCCTAGCGGGAATGAAATCAACACAGACCACCAATGACTACGCCCACAACTGGCTAGGAAGTCAACCCAGTCCACCTACGACTATGCCCACGCCCAATGTGGGGGATGGACAACTGGAGGTACGGAGCCGCTCGTACATCATGGAGGGGCCCTGAGCATCACAACTCAGGGGACTAACTTCGCCCCTAGCCCCTTCCCTCTTGGGCCGTCCTGGATTCCGGTCGATTCAACGCGGTGGAGGTACGCGTGGGGTGGGCCCTGCCGACGCAGAGCCTAGTGCGCTCAACAAGCCACTTAAAATCCCTTAGGGAGAACGCTGGAGTCACTCGTACGTCAAGGGGACTCCTAAGCATCGTGACTCAGGAGCCTGAACTGCACCTGTAGCCCCTTCCCTCTTGGGCCGCCCACGTGGTCCAACGGCGGCGGAGGTATGCGCGGGGCGGGCCCTGCCGACACAGAGTACTCAAGGAGGTCGGGAGTCTCAAATTGTGAGTTTCTTAGTAGGGACATCGGAGTCTCTCGTATGTGAAGGGGGACTCCTGAGCATCGTGACTCAGGGACCTAACTATGCTCGTAGCCCCTTTCCTCTTTGGGCCGTCCCGGTATCCGGTCGGTCCAATGGCAACGAAGGTATCCGGGGGGCGGGCCCTGCCGACGCAGAATGCTGAAGGTGTTCTAAAGTTTCAAAATCCTTGCCGCATTCCCCTCATGAGGATTGCTCGCACGTCAAGGGGGACTCCTGAGCATCGCGTCTCACGAGCCTAACTAGACCCGTAGCCCCTCACCTCTTGTTCCGTCTTGAAATCCGGTCAGTTCAATGGTGGATGAGGTATGTGCGGGCCGGGCTCTGCTAAAGCAGAGTATCACAGCAAACATGACAGAAACGAGGCGAAGAAAACATTCAAGCAGTGATCAAGTTATTACAAGCCTTAACAAGTTCTTGAAAACGCAAATGAGTTTGATGCCTCCACGAGGCACGATGTGCATTGCAGCGAAAAAACAGTGGGAAGAGATCAGGAGGAACTGCCGCTGCCAGCCACTCCATCTTCAGGGGGATTGTCGTCAGCATGAGTGGCATCGTCTTCCGTGCCGTCGGCTTCAGCAGCATCCGGAGTTGGGGGAACCACGATGCGGGCGAACCTCTTCACGAACGCCTCCACGGGGCCGTTCACCGCCTCTACAGTGTTGTCGCGGGCCCCAGTAGGAACCGACAGCATCATGGAGTTCAAGTCAAACCCCATCTCACGAAGATGAAGGTCACTGAATATGTGTGTCGCGGCCTCACAAAAGAGGTCGCCACACTCACTGTCCAAGACCTTGCCCACCTGGATGACAGCGTCCTCCAATGCCACGACGAGCTCCGCCACGAGCATGGTGAAGCCGCCCTTTGGGGTGGCCAAGAGGCTCCTCGACCCCTTCCCGGCAAAGGGTGTGGAGCACCATGCGAAGCTTGAGCTCAACGTCAGGGAAGCGGAGCAGCTCCGCGGCCTTCTTCTTCTTGGCCCTGGCGAGGGCTTCCCCCTTGGCATCGAAAAGGGACTTCCTCGAGGCGATCTCCTTCTCCTACTCGTCCAAGCGCGCTTGCTTCGCCCCCAGGAGAATTTCCTCCTCGGACAGCTCTTCTTCCCGTCGGAGAGCTTGGTCATGTGGGCGTCGAATTTTTCCTCCCGCAGGCAAAGCTGATCTGCTTGTTCTTTTTGGAAGCCCTTCAGGCAAGCCTCTGCCTCTTCGCAGCGTTTAGCAGCCGTCGCGGCTCATTTCACCGCCTCCTCGCGTGCGGCGCAAGAGGATTCGGCTTCCTTCTTCGCCTCCTCACGCGCGGTGGGAGAAGATTCAGATTCCTCTAGAGCCTTCTCGCCCTCCGCCATCACGACCGCGACCTTGCCCAAGGCAGTGAAGGCCGTATTCAGGACGCCCTGGAAGTATACCGAAGCCCTCTGGATCTCCCACTGAGGAGCCTCTAGTGTTGTCCCGGGCGGCGTCGTCAGGGAGGTGGCGTCACGAGGGACAGGGGTCTGAAGGTTGCTCGGAGATCCCGAGGGTTGGCGCATCAGTGGACTAAGGGCACGATCGCCTCAGGAAGCTTTAGGGGTTCGGGGGGGTGGGGGGGGGGGGGGCTCGGCAACCAAGGCCTTGGAGGTCACCTCGCGAGCCTCTGCTTCTTCATCGGCAAGCGGAAACACATTGAGGAGGGTCGGCGGTGCGTCAGGAGTTGCCTTCGGCTTGATGCCCGACTTCTTCATCTTCGCCGCCAGTGCGGCAACGCCCCTGGACATCAGGCAAAAAGGGAATCAGCCATGCGCGGGGCGTGCCAAGACGAGTTACTTACTCTTGGATGTTGACCCATCTCCTCTTCCTCTCCGCCCCGGTGATGACAGGGGCGATAGGGCCCCCCACGGAGGGGGGCAAGTCATATGTCCCAAATGTATCTATAATTTCTGCTTGTTCCATTATCTTCTGGATGACATGGTTATATGTTATGCTACACTTTTATATCATTTTACACATATTTGGACTAACCTACTAACTCAGTGCACCAAGTGCCAGTTTATGTGTGCTGATGTCTATTTTGCATGGGCTTTTACCCAATTTTCCGAAGCCTCGAAAATTCCAGGAAAAATATATAAAACATCAGCGAAACAGAAGCTTTTGGATCACCGAAGATGGTCCAGAGGGGGGCGAGGGGCTGCCCAGGCGACCTGCTGGCGCAGCCAGGCCCTAACCCGCGCCAGGAGGTCGCCTGGGTGGGTTCCACCTCCTCCGCTGCCCTCCGTTGGCCTGTATTTAGATTCCCCAGAGGAAACCCTCACACACTTTCTGGAATCATGAATTTCTCCATCACTCCGCCGCCGGAGCGCTTCCGAGATCGGGAGCGTCAGGAGACCTCTTCCCGACACCTTGCTGGAGGAAGGATTGACCTCCGAGAGCTTCTTCACCGCCATGGACGCTTCCCGGACGTGCCTTGAGTAGTCCTCCTTGGACCATGAGTCCAGGACCAGTAGCTATGTGTTGTCTTCTCTCCAATCTTGTGCTTCAATGGTTAGTGCTTGTGAGCTGCCCTAGATGATCTTGGCATCTATGTAATTCTCTTGCTATTGCTATGCTCCATTTGTTGGGATCCGATGGATTATGAGATTATGTTCAGATTGTTATGAGTTATATATTTGATTATCCTTTTATATTACGTTCCTTAGTGGTTCTTGCATGTTCTCTCTTGGTATTTATTGTTTTTCCCAAGTAGTAGATTGTAAGTCCAAGAGGGAGTGTTATGCTGATTGTGGGTTCATGACCATCGATGTCTAGCTTGAGTGACACACACATGAGACTAGGGGATGTGCTTGTTTCCACCAGGGAGAAAACAACGTTCCTTGTGACCACGGTAGCAAGGATTGTTTACCTTACGCATAGTTCGTTAATGCAGTTGTCCGTTGATTTGAATTTGCACTTTGGGTGTGGCTCGTAACTTAATACCGGAGAGATATTCTGGATATATATCTCAAGGTGGATGAGTAGTAAGTAGATGTTGATGTGTAAACGGTCTACTTGTCTTGGCGTACTCCCCATTACTATTGAACCTCTAACTATCAAGGAGCATAATTAGCATTACGGTGCGATCATAATTCTGTCAATTGACAACTATGATTCGTTTACCCTAGCATAGTTGTTTATCGTCTTTTGGGAGAGAGACATCACTAGTGAACATCATATGACTCCGGTCCATATCACCATCATTGCTTACACCTCCATCATTTAACGTTTTCATTTACTTTTCCGTTGCAATCACTATTACCTTCCCGCTTGTGTTTTGATCCTTTGCAAACTACAAGGCCATAGAGATTGACAACCTCTCTGTACTTGTTGGGAACAAAGTTATTTGTTGTGTGTGCAGGTCCACGTCTTCTGCTAGCTCCAGGATGGAAGACACCTACTTGTTGAGCCTAGGAGTCCTCCTGGTTTGATAAATCTTACATTCTCCGTGTAATGGAAATTCGCTGCTGACTACATCTCCAACTCGTGTAACCAACGAGGGGCGAGATGTATATCTATCAACTCGTCATCAAACGATTTCTGGCGCCGTTGTCGGGGACTCCAGTCTTCAAGATTGGGGAGTTGCACACTATCTTTTACATTTGATTTTTAGTCTTGTTAGTTTCTTTTCAGTTTTTGCTTTACAGTCTTATACCAAAAACCGCAAAAAAATTGTTACTTTGCTTTTAGTTGTCAAGCATGTTAGGGTTTGATGCTTGGAAGGAATCTGAGGTCCTAGATTTCCGTCAAAGGAATGGAGAAAATATGAAGGAAGCATGGGATAGAATTCCTGAAGCACACAAAAGAATTATGCCTTAGATACCTATCAAAATTGTTCTTAGAATTTTTTATCATAGTCTCTTTATATGGTCCAAACACTCTCTTGATATTATAACTAAAGGAGATTTCTTAGAGTGTGATGAGGCAAGAGCTCTTGATATTATACATGGTCTATCTAATAATCTTGTTTATAATCATGGTTATGACACTATTATCGATAGACATGCTACTATTGAAGGGAAAATAGATGCTCTTGAATTAAGAGAAAGAGAGAAAACCATGGTTGATAAGGAACAGATTTTGAAAATAGATGATGATTGGGAACCTTTTGTTAGAATTAGCATTTCTAACCAAGAGTTCCTTGCTTATTGTGATTTGGGATCCATGATTTTTACTATGCCAAAAGTTGTTTATGATACTCTCTAGTTAGACATGGAAAAAATTTCATATTATCATGAACATGCTAATGTTGATATCTCTGAAATCTCGGGAAAGGTAAAAGATGTCCATGTTACATTCTCTAAAAGGAATGCAACGGTTGATTTCTTCATCACGGAGCCCAACAAAGCGAATATAGTGCTTGGAAGGGACTTCCTCCGAGCCATGAGAGGCTTCATTGATATAGGTAAAGGACACATACTCTTACATGGGAAAGCGAAAGGTATGTACTCGTTCCCTAGGGAAAATAAGGATGAACTTGTTGAGGATCCATTTGAAGGTTTTCATTATTCCGATGACTTCGGAGAATCTTGATCTGCCTTCTTGCATTATGCCTAGCTCAATGGCATAAAATAAAGCGCTTGTTGGGAGGCAACCCTGTTTGTTTTTGCTTGATGTATTAGTGGTCTTGATGTGTGTTAATATTGTGGCAACATCATTGTATCTGTATTGTTAAGCTTTGTGCCTACTTATAGCCTCCGATTGCAAGAAAGTTCAAAAATTTTGACATGCTGTCCAGAAACAGATTATGTCTGCTTGACGGAACAATTCGCCAAAAATCACTAGATAATCATTTTGATCTGAATTGGTTTTACAGCATGCTTTATATAATTTTCTTCCTGACATCTGTTCTGAGGTTTTTTATTTGAATAACAGAAGTGCCCCTAATACATTATTTACTACCTGTTGTTCTGTTTTTCACAGATTTTGCCATGTTTTGCATTTTCATTTTTTTGTGAATCCTAAGCTTGCTTTTTATTTGAAAAAATATTTTGCAAATCATGAGAACCAGTAGCTTTTCATGAAAATATTTATTTCCAGCAGGTAATGAATTATTTTATTATGGGTACTAACAACTCTAATCAGCTTATGATGAGTTTCGTATGAAGGGAGTTTTCAAGTATGCGATGGGAGAGATGATGAAAGAAGATACAGGAGTGTCAAGCGCTCAAGCTTGGGGATTCCCCCATGCACCCCAAGAAATATTCAAGGAGATTCAAGCGTCCAAGCTTGGGGATGCCCCCGTGCATCCCCTTCCCTATCAACAATCATCAGTTCGTCGATCTCCATGCTATATTTTTATCACTTCATATGATTTGTGCTATGCTTGGAGCGTCTCGCTCTTTACTTTTTAGTTTGTTTTAGTTTTGCTTGCTTTTTATAACAATTCGGAACCTAGCCTACCTTGTTTGGGAGATAGACATGCTCCATTCAACTCTAGAACAGAACATAGGTTTTCATGCTTATCTTTTCTGTGTGATCTTCATCTTTTCATAGCTATTGTCATGCTTAGCTCTTAGTTTTCATGCTTATCTTTTCAAGAGCTATTATTCAGGTTGATTTTGGAACCCTCTTGAGTTATCATGGTTATCTTGTTTTGAGAGTTGGCTCGTTGCACTGAGTTGTGTGTCTTGCATGAGTAGGTAATTGACGTTGCTATTTAAGTATAGTATTAACTTGCAATAGTTTTGAGGTATTGATTTGAGTACTGTTTGGACTATTGGTGCCAAGAGCTTGAGCCTATTAGTGATAGGTGTCGTATTTTAGTAAATCTGTGTGTTTTTTAAAAACTAAAAAATAGTTGAGAACTCCAACTACTAAATTGATCGCTAACGTCTGGAGGGGTTGGAATATATAGAGTAACCTCACGTTACCATGAGTCGAGGATGCACAAGGATAATCAAACCGCCAAACACTCCTCCTCGGGGTACTTGTCTCTTTGTGAATTACCTAACTAGATAGATAGTTACCGATAATAAGTGTATGAGTTCTTCGTACTAATGTGAGTATTAGATTATTGGCACTTCCACCATCCATATTTTGCTAGCCTCGTCGGTACCGTGCATTCCCCATTCTCATATTGACAGTTGGTGCAAACTTCGCTGGTGCGTCCAAACCCATGACATGATACGCTCTGTCATACATAAGCCTCATTATATCTTTCCTCAAAACAGCCACCATACCTACCTATTAAGGCATTTCCATAGCCTTTCCGAGATACATTGCCATGCAACATCCACCGTCTCATGACTTGGTCTTCATGTCATACATGCTTTTGCTTGATCATAGAGCCGCATGCCAGTTGGGCCTTGCCCTTATTACTGCTACATGACGCGCTAGTATCATTGCATATCCTGCTACACTTGCACATGCATACATTTGCATACATCCTGCTACACTTGCACATGCATACATTCTTATAAAATGTGATGATTTTTTTATTCATGTAAAATATAGAGTGTTTCCCTTAAGTGAGGAAAAGATCCCAAAGTGGACAAAACAAAAGATCCCAAAGAGGACAAATGAGAGATAAAAAGAAAGAGCCAAAGAGGCCACACAAAAATAAAAATAAATGATAAAAAAAGAGAGAAGGGGCAAGACTACTATTCCTTTTGAAACATCCACACTCGTAGTCCATTGCTATATTGGTACTACATAGATATTATCATTCATGCATAACTATGTGGGGACCCTTACACTACAGAACTTGGTTTGCATATTCCAATGATGAGCCTCCTCAAATGAGATCTAGGTCGTCATGAGCAAACAAATTGGATGCACCCCACTAGTTCCATTGGAGAGCTTACCTAAGCTCATATGTGCATCCGTTATATGGCAATCCCTACTCCTCACATCATATCTATCATCTGGCTTTCTCTCGCCTATGGTTGTCCTCATTGATGTGAGCCTATCACGCTTTTTTGTCTTCCTTCCCCATCATTATTCTATTTTCCATCATAAGTGCCAACATATCTTGCTTACGCTCATCTATTGCATGAGTGCTCAAAGTCGAAAGGGAGAGGATCATTTTGACTTGTGCCTCACTAGTGGTCTGGGGATGAGTCAAAATAAGATTCCGAAGGAGACCAAGTGTGAAATTTTAGTAGATTGAGTTCTCAATTAAAAAATATTTAATGATCTCAACCCATCTACCATTTCTTGCATGCAAACACCATTTGGAGACATTCGAGTTATGGACAGCGAGAGTTGTTGCACCTTTATATTGTTACTTTGCTAAATTCAATACTAGATATAGTCTCTTGCTTGTTATTGTCTTGACATGAATTGCATATCTCACTTGATTTACTTTGAAGTTATTATATGTGTGTTACATTTCACCACAGAAATTCTTGTGTTATCATTTATCTACTCGAGGACGAGCATAAATTAAGCTTGGGGATGGTGATACGTCCCAAATGTATCTATAATTTCTGCTTGTTCCATGATCTTTTGGGTGACATTGTTATATGTTTTGCTACACTTTTACATCATTTTACACATATTTGGACTAACCTACTAACTCAGTGCACCCAGTTCCATCTTTTGTCTGCTGATGTCTATTTTTGAGGGCCTTTTATCCAATTTTTCGAAGCGCGAAATTTCGAGGAAAATATATAAAAAATCAGTGAAACAGAAACTTCCGAATCACCGAATATGGGCAAGATGGGGCCAAGGGCTGCCCAGGCGACCTGGTGGCGCGGCCAGGCCCTAGGCCGCGCCAGGAGGTCGCTTGGGTGGCTTCTGCCTCCTCCGGTGCCCTCCTTAGGCCTATATTTAGAGTCCTGAGAGGAAACCCTCACAGACTTTCAAGAATCGCGAATTTCTCCATCGTTCCGCCACCGCAGCGCTTTCGAGATCGGGAGCGTCGGGAGACCTCTTCCCGGCACCCGGACGGAGGGAGGATTGACCTCCGGGATCTTCTCCACCACCATGGATGCCTCCCGGATGTGCCGTGAGTAGTCCTCCTTGGACCATGAGTCCATGACCAGTAGCTATGTGATGTCTTCTCTCCAATCTTGTGTTTCAATGGTTATTCCTTGTGAGCATCCCTACATGATCAAGGCATCTATTTAATACTCTTGCTATTGCTATGCTTGGTTTGTTGGGATCCGATGGATTATGAGATTCTGTTAAGATTGTTTTGAGTTATATATTTGATTATCCTTTTATATTATGTTCCTTAGTGATTCTTGCATGTTCTCCGTTGCTATTTATTGCTTTGGCCAAGTAGTAGATTGTTACTCCAAGAGGGAGCGTTATGCATGATAGTGGGTTCATGCCCCTCGATGTCTAGCGTGAGTGACAAAAACATGAGACTACGGAATGTGCTTATTGCCACCAGGGAGAAAACAAAGGTGCTTGAGACCACCGTTGCAAGGATTGTTTACCTTACACATAGTTCGTTAATACATTTGTCCGTTGCTTTGAGTTTAAACTTTGGGTGGGGCTCGCAACTTAATACTAGAGAGATGTTCTGGATAGATATCTCAAGGTGGATGATTAGTAAGTAGATGCTGATGAATAAACGGTCTACTTGTCTTGGCGTACTGCCCATTACTATTGAAACTCTAACTATCAAGGAGCATAATTAGTATTGCGATGTGATCATAATTATGTCAATTGCCCAACTGTGATTTGTTTATCCTAGCATAGTTGTTTATCGTCTTTTGGGAGAGAGACATCACTAGTGAACATCATGTGACTCCGGTCCATATCACCATCATTGCTTACACCTCCATCATTTACCGCTTTCATTTTCTTTTCCGTTGCAATCACTATTGCCTTCCCGCTTGTGTTTTGATCCTTTGTAAACTACAAGGCCGGAGAGATTGACAACCTCTCTGTACTCGTTGGGAGCAAAGTTATTTGTTGTGTGTGCAGGTCCACGTCTTCTACTAGCGCTAGGGTGGAAGACACCTACTTTTTGAGCCTAGGAGTTCTCCTGGTTCGATAAACCCTACAGTCTCCGTGTAAGGGAAATTTGCTACTGACTACATCTCCACCTTCCACTTGGGGTAACCAACGAGGGGCGAGAAGTGTCTCTATCAACTCGTCATCAGCGAGCCCGATGCCTCAAACTTCCCGCCGGTGGAGGCAGGATGCGTCAAGGGCAATTCAACCCCGTGCTTCCAAGGGGAAAGCATGCACGCGGACCATGTGGCGCGCGGGGTCGATGCGGGTCCCCTGGAGATCCTGGTCAGGCGTGAGGAGATCACCGTGGAAACTTCGCCGGTGACATCATCATCTTCAAGCTCACACAGGAGGATGACTTGCGACGGGAGAGGTGCGCTCGTCGGGCAGTCATCCACGGTCTTCTCCGAGTCCTCCCCACACAAGGTGTCGTCCGATGACACCTCTACCGGACCAGAGCCCTCGGCCGGGAAGAGCCCCCCCCTCATTAAAGACAGGCAGCGCGGTGGTCAGGTCGGCCCGGTCGTCGAGATGGTACAGCGGACCCAGAGCATCGGGCAGGTCACCAGGGTCATTGCCCAACAAGGTCGCCATGGCCCTGTTTAAGTCCTTATTAGGAAGGTCCTGGGACCAAAGCCTGAGCTTCTCGTCACCGAACTGGTAGTCCAACAAGGGCCTGGAATGGGCTTGAAGGGGCGCCAGACGATGCGCCAAGAATTCCTTCACTATCATCCCACCGGTCGGCCTCTTAGCGCTTATGTCACGGGGGGAGCACTCCAGGATGGGCACGTCCCGAGGGTCGGAGAGCTTCACTAATCTCCAAGCAGAAGCCTTCTCCAGCAGCCCCTTCGGCACCTCCACCAAGGGTTGGCGTCCTTGAGGCTCATGAGAACCAAACGGTGCCTGAAGTTTTCCACCTCCTTCTGGGCCTCCAGGAGAAAATTTCTGCTCTAGGCCACTACGAAGGAGATGCATGCCGACAAATGGGCGAGGTCGTGCACGCGCGGGCTGAAGAAATGGCGGAAGAGGGCTAGTAAATGCCGCACGCCTACGAAGGCCTCGCAGTAGAAAGCAAAGACGGACAAGAGCAAGATGGAGTTGGCCTAGAGGTGAAGGGCCTAGATCCCATAGTGGTTCAAGATGGTGGTGAAGAACGAGGAGAAAGGCGGCACCAGCCTAGCGAAGACTCTATGAAGGAAGAAGGGGTATACCGCCTTCGACGCGGGCCACTTTGCTGTGTCGTTGGGCCAGATCAGAGTCAGCTCGTGCTCGCTAGACTTGGCCGCCGTCCATGGGAGCACGAGGGTAAGATCCACATATTTGGAGAGGGTGCATTATAAGTCTCCATCGTATCTACTTTTCCTAACACTTTTCCCCTTGTTTCGGACTCTAATTTGCATGATTGGAATGGAACTTACCCGGACTGACCCTGTTTTCAGCAGAATTGCCATGGTGTTGTTTTTGCACAGAAATAAAAGTTCTTGGGATGACCTGGAAATTTACGAGGATTTTTTGTGGAATATATAAAAAATACTAGCTCAATAATCACATGAAGACACGGAGCCAAGAGCCCACAAGCCCAGGAGGCGCCCCCTAGGTCACGCCTCGCAGGCTTGTGAGGCCCTCGTGCGTCCGCAGCCTCCAACTCCACCTCTATATATTCTCTCTCGCCCAGAAAAAATTAGGAGAGAAGAGTTCATCGTGTTTCAAGAAACGGAGCCGCCGCCACCACCTGTTCTTCCTCTGGAGGGCAGATCTGGAGTCCGTTCTAGGCTCCAGAGACGGGAAATCGACGTCGTCGTTATCACCAACCATCCTTCATCGCCAATTCCATGATGCTCTTCATCGTTCGTGATTGATCTCATCGTAGGCTTGCTGGACGGTGATGGGTTGGATGAGATCTATCATGTAATCGAGTTAGTTTTGATGGGGTTTGATCCCTAGTATCCACTATGTTCTAAGATTGATGTTGCTACTACTTTGCTATGCTTAATACTTGTCACTAGGGCCCGAGTGCCATGATTTCAGATCTGAACCTATTATGTTTTCATCAATATATGTGTGTTCTTGATCCTATCTTGCAAGTTGATCCCATCCTATTATGTTGATCCTATGTGTTATGACCCGGCAACCCCGGAGTGACAATAGCCGGAAACACTCCCGGAGATGACCATAGTATGAGGAGTTCATGTATTCACTATGTGCTAATGCTTTATTCCGGTTCTCTATTAAAAGGAGACCTTAATATACCTTAGTTTCCATTAGGACCCCGCTGCCACGGGAGGGATGGACAATAGATATCATGCAAGTTCTTTTCCGTAATCACGTATGACTAATTACGGAATACATGCCTACATTACATTGACGAACTGGGGCTAGTTGCATATCACCCTATGTTGTAACTCTTACATGATGAATGTCATCCGAGATAATTATCCATCACCGATCCAATGCCTACGAGCTTTTCCTACTGGTCCTTGCTAAGTTACTTTACTGCTACTGTTGTCACTACTACTACTGTTACTGCTGCTATCATTACTATCACACTACTTTGCTACTGAAATTTTGCTGCAGATACTAAGTCTTTCAGGTGTGGTTGAATTGACAACTCAACTGCTAATACTCGAGAATATTCTTTGGCTTCCCCTTGTGTCGAATCGACAAATTTGGGTTGAATACTCTACCCTCGAAAACTGTTGCGATCCCCTATACTTGTGGGTTATCAAGACCTTTTTCTGGCGCCGTTGCCGGGAAAGCATATCTCTATTCTTTGAGTCACTTGGAATTTACATGTGTTGATCACTATGAGGAATCCGAGAGATCCAAAAACTAAAGTATTGCCCTCAACTACGAGGACAGGTAAGGAACTTCCATCTAGCTCTGCACTTGATTCACCTTCAGTTATGAGTAAATTTGCGACACCACCACCTATTGGTAATTCTGATATGTCGCATGTGCTTGATGATGCTACTTCTGCTATCCATGATGCTTATGATGATGCTTTTGCTTTATAATGTTTTTCCACTGGGTGGATTTCTTGATGCACAAATTGCTAGGGTTACTGCTGAATGTGATGATACTCCTGAAACTGATGAAATTATCAAAGTGGAACCTATTGTTTCACCCGTTTGACGTAGCTCTCCTAGATATGAGTTGCCTAATATACCTGAGGGTTATGTTATGGAGGGAGAGGTAGCTGAAGACTTTCTTGCTTGTAAGATAGCTATGATCTTGAGAATTTATTACGCAAGTGGAAAGAAAAATCTCTGAATGCTAGAATGACATACGATCCTAAGTTTGCTACTTCACCCATCTTTGTTACTGATAAGGATTATGAATTCTCTGTCGATCCTGAGTTGGTCACTTTGGTTGAATCTGATCCTTTTCATGGTTATGAATCTGAAACGGTTGTAGCACATCTTACTAAACTGAATTATATAGCCACCCTATTCACGAATGAGGAAAAAATTCGCCATTACTATATCCTTAAGTTGTTTCCTTTCTCACTAAAGGGTGATGCTAAGACTTGGTTTACTTCTCTTGCTCCTGGTTGTGTGCGTAGTCCCCAAGATATGATATACTATTTCTCTGAGAAATATTTTCCTGCCAATAAGAAACAAGCAGCCTTGCAGGATATATATAACTTTGTGCAAGTTGAAGAAGAGAGTGTCCCACCAGCTTCGGGGAGGCTTGTCCAGTTACTTAATATTCTTTGGCTTCCCCTTATGTCGAATGAACAAATTTGGGTTGAATACTCTACCCTCGAAAACTGTTGCGATCCCCTGTACTTGTGGGTTATCAGTGCACTCCAATAGTGGAGGAGCCAGGGCAAGACCTTGCGTCTTTAGGTTCTGCTTGCCAGCGGCGTCCATCACTGAATAGACAAGGGAACGGCGCAGTGCTAGATCTGGGAGAAGCCGGTTGGAGTTGGAGACCGAGGAGGAAGGGCGAGTGTGTGAGAAAGGAAATCAATGATGGACCAACGCAACGAGTCAGGTTCCTAATAGCTCGGGTGGAGACAGATGGCAAGGGATACCCGACATCAGCCCCATGACGCGCACCGGCCACAGGCATTTAGGGCTCACGACGCCTCAGGCCGCTCTCCAAGGCTTCGCCCAGAAACCAACCCGAGCGCGTCGTGGGCCCGGGGGCTACTATCGACGTTCTGGGAATGGGGGTACCCAAACCTGCCTATCTATGGCCCAGGGTTGGCCCACTTCATCGACTAAGCACAACCAGGCATGGCACCACTCAGGGAAAGGCCCTCGCGAGCGCCCGAGCCTTGCGAGGAGGAGCAACCCCAAGACCCGCACAGGGCCTCCTGAGGACCCCTTTGGAGCGGCGGAGATTCCGAGGCAAGACCCGGCCTCACGAGTCAAGGATGACACGGAGGAAGGATAGGCGAGGAGCAGACAGCAGGACAGAGCAGTTTCCCCTTTAGTGCAAAGGGGGCAAGGACGAACCAGGTTTCCCAAGGCATCTTCCAAAGGTTTCCTTTCTGGTGCAACAAGGCCATCGCCACCCGCCAGCAAGACATACGTCATCCCTGGACTCGTCCCTGCAGCGCTGGTAGCCATTTTACACGCGAAGACTACTTTTGGGCAGGGGAGCATGTTCCCCTGCTCCCCTTCAAAATTGGCCGTTGTGGGATCCCTTCCCGCCAAAACGATAAGGGAAGAGGACCGGAGCCACCACTATATATATCGAGAGTAGGTTACTTCATAGGGGGATCCGATCCATTTATTCGCCCAAAAGCACCACACAAAGGCCACCCAGCCTCCGGAGGCCCTCGAACACTGTACTAGTTCATCCACCAACCTCCACGAGAGGCAATCCACCATAGCAGGAGTAGGGTACTACGCATCGCAACGGCCCGAACCTGGGTAAACTGCCGTGTTCTGTGTCTTCCTCGCCATCGAGTGAGTTTTGTGCCATCCCGAGTTGTGAGTGCACTAAAGACTGGGGTCCCTAGTGCCCCAGACTTGTGCACAAGCACAAAGAGCCCCTGACGGCAGGGGCTGGCTGGACCTAGACGCGAAGCATCCAAGATAATCAAGGCCTCGGCAAGCCTGCCTTGCCGGGAAGATAATCAAGGCCTCGGCAAGCCTGCCTTGCCGGGAGGATGACCAAGGCCATGCTCATTTGGTGGGCGTGATGAACTCAACAAGTACAAGACCTCGGCAAGCCTCCCTTTCGGGGATGAAAACCAAAGCCCCCGATAAGCTTCCTTGCCGGGATGTATACCCAAGACCCCGGCAAGCTCCCTCGCCTTGATGACGGGGCCAGTCACTTGAGGGCAACCGCCCTTGCGACAGTGCCACCGCCCCCAAGTTCCAGCGCATTCCGCATGCGGCAGCACAGCGTCGAGGTGTCGAAACACCTAGATACGGGTATTAACCAGCATATCGCTGACGACGACAAGACGTGCATTTAACGCACCTGCCAGCAGTAGATGGATAAGCACCGCTCTAGGTTCGCTGTAACTTCTCGTGAACCTACCTCCGAGCACTGTAGGTGACCCCTTTGCCTATAAAAGGAGGCCCTTAGCTCATTCACAACGGGTTAGACTCTTGGGACATTGGCTAGAAGACGGTTATCATCAATCACTTTAACAAACAACAAAAATGCTTAATACAACAATACAAGTAGTATGTCGCGTTAGGTCCGCTCTTGACGTCACCTTTCCCGCCCTACGAACACAAGGGTTTCACTTTGATTCTCATAGGTGTCGACCTAGCATCGCCGACATCTTTGACGTGCTAGGTAGGGGGTGCTGAGTTGTGCGTGAATCAGAGCAAGCTCAGCACCTGATTCTTCGAAGTTTGGGCGCTACGCAGCGTTCCGTCGGAAACGGGGTACCGGGGCAGACACTCTGTTCTACTACGGCTTCCTAAGGCCTGCTCAAGCGGTTTTCTACGCGAGCGCGGGGCAGGGAGGAGGAGGCGGAGGCTCAAAGGGCGGCGGCGTCAGGCTGATGCGTCGCTCGGGGCCAACGCACGGCTGTCGAGGGGGTGCGTGGGCGCTTTATAGAGGCCTCGATACATACTCTAACGGACGAACCTCCACGGAGTGATGCATGGTTGTGGAGGTTGCGCAACACGGTTTCGAAGCCTCGGCGCGCACTCTAGCGTGAGTGTTGCGCCCCTGAGAGCATCGCATCGTTGCCCAAAGACACGCTCAGGGGCTCCGCAAGCACAGCCTAGCAAGAGAAAGGCAAAGGGATTACACCCTGGTTGTCTTTTTCTCAAAACGAGGGTCACGAACCGTCAATAAGAAGTCTTTGCCGGAGAAAAGGCCGCCAGGAGCGGTGATTTCCTACTTGCCGAGGGCTCCGAGGCCCCGGCAAAATATTTGAGCGCCGCGCAACCACGGCGTGAACAGATAACTTTTTAGGTTTAAGATTCAGATCTCAAGTAGATAGAGTCTCTGCTTCCCCTTTGAAAGTTTCCAATCTTTGTGTGTGGAGTTTGCCCATGCTGGGACCTTTCCAAAGATCAGTGCACCTTGGCTTTGTTTCAAACTCGTTCAAATGACCTGAATGGCCACACAGCACCTTCAAACAATTGCGAACTTGTTCAACAGAGCAAGCGGCTACGTAGCACCCCATTTCGTCTCAAGCTGCGCTTGGCGATTTCCATGGTTGCACTGAACGCCGCAAGGAGCCCTGCAGGTAGTTGCCGGCAAGCTCCCAGACTATGCAAAGGTGAATCATACAAAGAACGGAATCGAAAAAGGGGGAACAGTCTTTTCATTCGTTTGAATGGATACATTTGGCTTCACTTACAAAGCGTAGTTATCCTAACCTAAAGAATCTATCTTTTGACGAGGACCGACCTGCGGGAAGGAGTGAAGTTCAAGAAGATAAAAAGGCGGAGGAGCTGGCCCCCCAGGGACAGCACTGTGCCGACGAGAACGGAATCGGCCCCGGGGAGCGCCACGTGGCCCCCCTCTTGCGGAGGAGCTGAGGGCAGGCACATGAAGGGGCGAAGGATCTGGGGTCCGCGGGCGCGCCTCCTCCTGGTGCCGGGGATCCAATACCCGCTCCGGCAAGGTGGCGCAACCAAAGGACTTGGAGAAGTCAGAGCTAGCGGAGGTCCCTCCTCAAACACGAGTCACCGACGCCAGCTCCGGCAAGACGCCCCCGCTAGGATGGGGCGAGCCGTGAGCTAGCCGCGGCGGTGCGATCTATGTCCAGTTGGGGCCCGGGGAGTTGATCTCCAACTTGGCACCCCGTGGCCCTAACCGAACACGGACCTCACCACCACCACTGTCCTCCTCGTCGTTATCGCTCGAGGTTGGACAACCGACGTTGCTCGGGCTCCCTTCACAGCAGCCGAGAAGCACACGTGGGGGCCCCTAAAGCAACATGGAGGACCGCCTCAGGAGCAAGCCCCGGGGAAGGCGGAGCCGTTGGAGTAGGGCTCTGCCTCCCCCGGCCTCGGCCTCCATGACGACCGCAGCCCCTCGCCCTTCCTCTCCCAGTTTCTTATCATTAATTTCATCTTCTCCCAAGTTTTTACAACATGTTCATGATCTTGCTGTTTAAAATTCATTATTGGACTTCTAAGGGAGATGATCTTAGGAGGAGGAAAATACTTGGCAATAAAAGCATATTTACACTTATCCCATGTTCCAAAACTATTACGTGGTAAAGATGAAAATCAAGCTTTAGCTTTATCTCTTAGTGAAAAAGGAAACAATTTTAATTTCACAATATCATTATCCATGTCCTTTTTCTTTTTCATATCACAAAGTTCAACAAAGGTATTGAGATGTCAAACGGTATCCTCATTAGGACTTCCCGAAAATTTCTCTTTCAAGACAAGATTTAATAATGCAGCATTAATATCAAAAGCATCCGCACTAGTGGTGGGTGGTATAGGAGTACTAATAAAATAAGTGTAATTAGTATTTGGTAAGTCACAGAACTTAGTATTATATTGAGACATGGTGACCGAGCAAGCAAAGTGACAAACAAGACAAGCAAACTAGAGAGCGAAGATGCAATCTAGGGACAAGCTAAGCAAGCAAAGATAAATATTTTTGTAGTTTTTAATTTTTATGAGACAAACTAAATATACCATAAAATAAAAATAGGAAAAAGTGAACGAAGTTTTGTGGGGATTTACTTGGTAGTTGGTGATGATATTCCCCGGCAACGGTGCTAGTAATCCTTCTTGATACTCGTGATCTGCGTTGGGGTTTCCATGAAGACGAATGGGTTTTTGCAGCACCAAGTGAGTAAGTATTTCTGTGAGACCCTTTTTTCGCTACCATCTCTCTCTGTAATGCAAAAATCTGAGCTTATTAAAACTTTTCAAAACTAATGTTGTGAGTGCCATGATTGTCATTGTATGCTTGTGTGCTTGATCATGTGATGATAAAAACCATATTTCTCAAGATCAGATTAATTTCAAAACCCTTTCCTCATTTTTGGATAAAATAAAACCCTACTTTGAGTTGCACTACATGCCCTTGATGGCAAGGAGTGTTCTCACCCAAAGTTGGTGGTTTGATTCTAGCACTATTTTAGTGCACCAAAGCCACAAAATAATTATTTTGTGAATTATTTTTCTAATTTAATTGCATGTCCATTTCTCAGGCCAGAAATAGTATTCCTATATGGAAAAATATTTTTCTGCCTTAGAAAAATGTGATTAAATTTAGAGATGATCAGAAGGACATATATTTTCCATACATAAGATTTTTAACCCCTATTTATATTAATATTAATTGAGTAAAACCCTGAAAACCATTTCTGTCTGTTTTGACCTTTTGAAATATTTCCAAAGGAAATATTCTCAATAAATTCCTAGAAAATTCCAATGGTATACCCAAGCCATAATTGGTGTCCATATAAAGTTTCACCTTGATCCAAGGTGATTAAGGACACCAAATAAGTGCAAAACCCCTTCTGTCTAGATTAAAGTTAGATCAACTCTACATACCAAAGTTTGTCCAATGATGTTGAAACTTTGCTGGAGTGCCTAATACCTCAAATGAGGGTTTCACACCAAAAATGGGATTTGTGGGACTTAGTTTGCCCACACTCTCTTTGGAAGGAACAAATGTTGTCAAATGGTGAAGTTTTCAAGTTTACAAAGCTAAACTTGTCCAACAGAGCTCAAACTTGGTGAAACCCCATGTTTTAGCACCAAACCCAATCATGTTAAGTTGCAGAACCAGTGGTGGGGTGCAACCATCCCAGACCACTGTCGAGCACCTTCTGACAGATGGGTAAAAGCCCGTCTAACAATAGCTAAACCCAACCCCTTTGCCCCAAACTCTCAGATTAGGTGGCCAGTATCAATGCCCAACCCTAGTCAACTAGGCCCTCTCTCGTTCAAAGTAGAAATTCGAAAACCTCCATTCTAAGCTTCAGCTCAAAGCTGACAACACCTGTTTATCTTGTCTCCCTTGACCAGCCGAAGCTCCAACGGGAATTCAACGGCTAACCTCATCCCAGCCAGTGCCCAGGACATGCTAGACACGTCCAAAGCACCTCAGAGCGCGCCAGCATGCCATGGCATGCCAAAATTGCGCTCTGGGCGCGCTATGGAGAACTCCAAGTTGGGGGCAACGTCCTCGGCCAGTTCCAGCCTACCAGAGGTGTCCAACTTCTTCCCCGACAACCCCTCTGCATCAGGCGAACATCAGGGCCCCTCGTCTCCCGCGCTAGAGCTTGTGCGACGTGAGCCCGCGCGCACCAGTACCGGCCAGAGTTGCGCGGCCACTCATGCTCGACTCCCCTCTGTCTTGCTTCCTCGTAGTAGGTTCCGGCAGTCCAAAACCACATCCTGAGACCATGTTTTCGACCCCAGCTCCTCTCTGCACACCCATGCACGCCACGATGAGTCACCGGCGCTCCCGAGTTGGCTTACCGTCGCGGACCTATAAATAGCCCTCCCCCTAGCTCCAGCACCCCAGAGACAGCATCGCAACAACCTCTAGCACCTCCTTAGACACCTTAGCAAGCCAGAAAAGCCCCGGTGCTCTTCTTCGACCAAGGTCCCTCCGCCTCGTAGCTCCGGTCGATCGCCAGCTACACGGCGGATCATGCGTCCCTCTGCACACCAAACCACTCCCCTCGACCTCAGGGATCTTTCCCCCAACTAGCTACCCCCTCGATCTTCGCCTGAAACTCCTCCGCCACGGCCTCCTCGTCGCCGGTGAACCAGAGCCTCTCTGTGCTTGTTCCGACCACCAACAGGTAGGCGACGACGAGCCGGACCCATTTTTGTCTTTGTTGGGGCCCGAGGACGTCGGTAGCCACGCCGATGTGCTCCTCCCCTTTGGCCGGAGGTAGGAGACGACCCCGACAGGTGTGCCCCACCAGTCGGTGGCCCATCTCTCTCTCCCTCGCTGCCCGCAGCCACTGACCGCAGGAGCCCGCGCGTCAGCTTCAAACCTGACGGCGCGCGCGCCTAGGCAGGCTAATTGGCTGGCCTTTGGACCGGCCCAGTCCCAGGCCAAGCCAGGCCAGGGGCTGTAGCCCTTTTTCTTTATTTTAAAAACTAAAATTTCAAAGATTTTTATAAAAAGATTTAATCAGTGCAAAAATATAATTTTTCCACTCTTATTGTTCTAAAAGTATGTAGTATTTAATAGAACCATTGGATGAATTTTTGCAGCAACTATTCTATTTTATAAGAATAAAAAGTATTAAATTGGAATAGTTTTGCTTCTGTTTAGTGATTTAAAAAAAATTCTTCATTGGAATCAGAGGCAAATATTTTTAAAATAACAACCTAGAATTATAAGAAATAACCAACATTTTTAAAATGACTTTGTGGTCTGTTTTGGAGTGAGCTATTTCTTATTTTATTTTTGACGACGACAGAAAATCCATATGACGAGGGAATCAGAGCGGAAGACCTCGAAGACCCCGGATACCTAGCTGACCAAGGCAAGCAGCCCTTTGACCATGTCTGAGCATATGTTATGATGCATGTTAGTGTACCAAATATTTTTGTTGCATATGATCATAAGTGCCGGTGAATCATTGATGTGATGTTACCAGTGGCTCCTCCACAGCACATGCATTGAGCTTGATCCTACCACCTATGAGGGTCATGCTAATATCATGTTGACAAGTAAACCTACAATAATATTAGCATGAGCATGTTGCTTGGTATAAATCAAAGATTATGAAAACCCCATCGGGTGCCACTAATGCCCGAGGGTGATGATGAGTTAGGTGGCCACTTTTGGTGAAGTGGTGCACCGGGTATTTGCGTGAGTATGGTTTCGGAAATGGGTTTAGATTTATGATGTGTCGAGCGTCCCAACCTTACATGTACGACCATGTTACCCCTTATGGGACGGGGCTGTGTTGATTACTCTGGTCGGTGCTAGCAAAGAGCCACATTACTCTCGTGATGGGGTCGTGCCAGGTAGGGCGACTATGATGTTTTTAAGTGTTCCAGGCACACCGTTGGTCCCCGCATGGTTGATACTGTCCAGAGTTGGTGCTCGTAAGACGTAAAACATTTGGGCTAGGTACTAAGCGAGTGGACCTCTTTGGCTAGTATAGTCAGGGGAAAGGCATTGATCGGGTACTTACCTCGGGTATGTTTATATACCGCGAGTCGTTGATGACACGGAAGTTCCCCGGATCTCGTGTGTCCAGCGTACAACCTCTGGAGAGTGTAAAACTATTCGAATAGACGTGTCCATGGTCAAGGACAGTTGGGGGTGCTGCTTAAACTGCGTCCAGTTGTTTTCGCATAAACCAAGTGTGTGTGAGTTGTGATAAAAAGGAGTTATTATGAAAGATTTGATATGACCAAGTTTGGTGACTTGGCATATAGGGTGAACCGGGTGGTTTAGCCCGTGACAAATATATTAATATGGGTAACCTATTCTTCAAAAGTAGTTCTTAACTTATGATGCATACCCGTGATCATGTTTATTTACCACCAAGAGATATCCACCAAAGAAGCATGTTATTGTTATCCTTCACTTGCATTGTTCATGTCATGAGTTGTTTGCAAGTACATTCAAAAGTACTCATTGGATTGCCGCTAGTTATATTATTGACCAGACATGGAAGGACCAGAGTTTGGAGATGAGTACGTCTTTGGAGACGCCCCTGCGAAGTAGGACGCTTCCCAGTCAGAATGCCTGTTGGTGTAGGCTGATGGCATGGGCACCCGCTTAGCCCTATGATTTCCGCTACTAGTTGTATCAGTGTGATTTGGCCTTATAGGCTCTACCTTGTGGACTTGACCATTTGGTCACGTGATTTAATAATTCAGTACTTGGATGTAAGAGTCTTATTATTCAGTATCTCTGTGTTCGGTGAGCATTGATCTCTGGGATCACTGAGCACGTACATTCGACGATCTCGAGTCGTAAGTCGGGGTCCCCATAGAGCTAGTATCAGAGCCATCCTGACTATAGGAAGCATGGACTATAGCCAAGACAACTAGTGCACATAGAACGTAACCTGAGATTCTGCATGCAGTGAAAACTTTCTAACATTCTTCCCTAAATCTTGTAGATGGCCGCCGTACCTGAGATGCTTCTCGAGACGGGATTTTCCCTACTTTTGGCTGATAGCCTCGAGAAGTACGAAGTACGCAACACGCCCATCTTACTCTACCAAGAGCACTGGGTCAATGCCGACACTAAGGAGTATCACCTGGATGTGATAGTGAAGGCTAATGACTCCCCGACTAGCTGGTTCTTTGAAGGACCATAGATGGAGGATCTCATGTTGGCAGTGGAGAGAGCTGCACAAGAGGCGCTCGTGCGTCTCCGCGACATCCATCCCGAGATGGCAAATGAGCAAACTACTCGTCACCTACCTTTTTTTAAGGATGGGATAGACAGGAGTTGGACACTCAACCCATCTTCTGAGGACGAGACGCCGCTAAGGTTTCAGACCTACTTCAGCCTCTCCTCTGACACTTTGACGCACCTTTTGATTAAGGAGTCAACAATGATTCGCCAAGAGCAGCACAAAGTCAAGGAACTACTCCGCATGGATAAGTTGAAGAACTGCAAGGTCAAGAAGGAAGGAGCACCCGAAGGACAATCAAACATTGCTTTCCGAGGAGGAGTACCACCGCTTCAGGCCACTCATATTCAGAGTTGCCGCCTGACCGTGGAAGAGTACACCAAGCTCTTCGCTGCCTCAACCACCAAGCGACACCGTGATGGACCGCTTCCTTCTCCTACCCCTTTGAAGGAGGGAAGTACTGATGAAGATGAATATGAAGACGAAGATCCCGCAGAACCCGCCTATGAGACCATGCAGTCCGCCGCTTAGTATTATGACGTAGGCAATTAGGAGATTCTCCCCGAGCGTAGGGGTTCATGTATCGGTTTGTGTGAACCATGAGTTTTGTGTAAGCATGATGGATGCGAGTCGCATTCTGCCTTAAATAACTTGTGAGCGCCTACATCGCTTGTTTTAATCTAATGCATTAGGTTTTTCAAAAATCTTTGTCTTAAAAATTTCACACTAGCACAGCACCAGACCCCTCTTTACTAGAGCATCATCCCTTATGATTTCGGCCAGTTCAGCAAATTGAACTGTCTACTCCCCTGACAGGATGGTGATTGCAACTCGCACCAGCACCTTCGAGAACCCCGGCTCTGCCTCTTTAGGTCAGCAGCAAGGAACCGGAGGGGAAGCTCAAGCTGGAGATAACCACAAGCAGCAAGACAATGTTCCACCGCCACCACCTCCTCCTGAAAGCTTGATTATATCTCAGTTTCTCCAAGCTCTGCGAGAGGAACGTCAAGCCAATAATGCCGCTATTAAGCAGCTGGCTCAAGTCTTGGTGAACAACCCGCCGTAGAACGGGAATGGCAATGGTCGCTCTACTCTCTCTGAGTTTAGGCGAACTACGCCACCCATATTCACGGAGACGAATGAACCATTGGATGCCAATGACTGGATCCGTACCATCGAAGACCACCTTGCGCTGGTCAAATGCACTAACGATCATGAGAAAGTCCTCTATGCTTCTCACTGTCTCGAAGGCACAGCCTGAGCTTGGTGGGATAGATTTCAAATTATGCGAGCAGGGCAGGTCATCATTTGGGTTTGTTCAAAGAAGGGTTCCGCGTTGCTCACATACCTCCTGGAATGATGACCATTAAGAAGCGGGAATTCCGAGTCTTAAGGCAAGGCTGTGGGTCCGTCAAGGAGTATTTGCAGAAGTTCAACCTCCTATCAAGATATGCACCAGAAGATGTCAACACTGAGGCCGCCAAACTGGAACACTTTATGGAAGGACTACAACAGTCACTGCAGTATCAGCTGGTTGTTTGTGAATGCCGAACCTTCAGCGATCTGGGTTAATAAGGCCCTTATGTTGGAGGATAAGCGTCGTGCTATGAACGACACCGGTAAGCGCAAGCTAATGGGTAGTGGAGGACCTAGTAACCCGAAGCCACGCCAATGGCAGTCAGCTCCAGCAAGACCCAACTATCAACAACAACAGTACATATCTCCATCATTTTGCCAGAACTACCAGCCTCAACAGCAAGTCAACACCAAGCCAGG
This sequence comes from Hordeum vulgare subsp. vulgare, assembly GCF_904849725.1. Taxonomy (NCBI): domain Eukaryota; kingdom Viridiplantae; phylum Streptophyta; class Magnoliopsida; order Poales; family Poaceae; genus Hordeum; species Hordeum vulgare. The sequence continues at coordinate 250,334,588 of NC_058523.1, read as the reverse complement.
ATTCAACCCACCGAACAATAGTGGAGTCAAGACCAATCTTCCTGGACAAGTAACATGTTTTGGATGTGGACAGACAGGGCACTATTCCAAACAGTGTCCCAAGATGAAGCCCGATGCACCGCACCCCAATGTGCCAAACCAAGGCCAAGGAGCACCAGGCAGGAACCAAGCTCCCCGCAATCAGCAGTATCACAGCAGGGGGCGGATCAATCATATCTCCGCACAAGAGGCACAAGAAGACCTGAACTACATTCTGAGTACGATCCTCGTCAAACCCACCCTAGCAATAGTATTGTTTGATTGTGGTGCTTCGCATTCTTTTTTTACACAAAGATTTGCGGAAAAATGTGGTTTAAAGCCTGCTCTACTTAACAGGCAAATGGAAATTGAAACCCCGGGAGCAGTGTTAAGGACCAACCTAGGATGTAGAAAGGTCGGGATTGTTATCAATGGGATAAGCTTCTCAGCAGACCTCATTGTCAGTAATACTCGGCATGGATTGGTTGGCCAAACATAAGAGCATCTTGGACTGTGCCAACAGGGCTATTTCCATGACAAGCGACCAAGGGGTCAAAGTTAAGTATGTCTCTGAGCCAGTAACCACTCGAGTACCACAGGTTAACAGCGTGTCAGAGGTAGAACTCGATCGAGTGCCAATTGTCTGTGAGTACCCGGACGTCTTTCCTCATGAGCTACAAGGGATGCCTCCCGACCGTGACATTGAGCTCATCATAGATCTCATGCCCGGGTGAAGGCCTATCTATAAGAAGCCTTACAAGATGGGATCCGAAGAGCTAGCTGAGTTGAAGAAGCAGTTGACGAGCAACTTCGGAAAGGGTTCATTCAACCGAGTGCGCTACCTTGAGGATCACCTGTTTTGTTCGTGTCCAAGAAGGATGAGACTATCAGACTCTGTGTCGATTACCGTTCTCTCAATGACATCACTATCAAGGACAAGTATCCACTCCCCAAGATTGAAGACTTGTTTAATAAGTCAAATTGAGCTAAGGTATTCTCCAAGATCGATCTCCGATCTAGATATTACCAATTGAAAATCCGACCTGAAGACATACCCAAGACCGCGTTCGTGACCCGGTACGGTCTGTACGAATGCACCGTCATGTCTTTCGGGTTGACTAATGCCCCAGCTTACTTCATGTACCTCATGAACAAGGTCTTCATGGAATATCTGGACAAGTTTGTCGTCGTATTTATTGATGATATATTAAGTTTTCCATGTCCGAAGAAGAGCATGAGCAACACTTGAGGTTAGTGTTGGAAAAGCTTCGAGAGCACCAACTCTATGCCAAATTCAGCAAGTGCCAATTCTGGCTGAACGAAGTTGGATTCTTGGGTCTTACCATGACAGCAAGTGGATTGGTAGTTGATCCCTCCAAGATTACTACGGTAACCAACTGGGAGTCACCAATTGAGGTGACGGAACTCACGAGCTTCCTCGGACTCGCGGGATATTACCGCAAGTTTGTAGAAAGATTCTCCCGCATCGCTCGACCCATGACTCAACTCTTTAAAAAGGGTAAGAAGTTCGAATGGACGCCGGAGTGTGAAGAAAGATTCCGAGAGTGGAAGAAGAGATTAACTACTGCCCCGGTATTGGCCACTCCAAATATCAGCAAGGAGTTTGTGATATATTGTGATGCCTCCAGAACCGGGCTCGGTGGAGTTCTAATGCAGGACGGCAGAGTTGTGGCGTATCTGCCACGGCAACTGCGCCTGCATGAGGATAATTATGCCACTCATGATCTCGAGTTGGCAGCAGTAGTGCATGCCCTAAATACATGGAGACATTACCTTCTGGGGAAGCGATGTGAAATATACACCGACCACAAAAGTGTGAAGTATATCTTCACCCAAAGGGAATTGAATATGAGGCAATGAAGATGGTTGGAGTTAATCAAATATTATGACCTCAGCATGCAATATCACCCCGGTAAGGCCAATGTAGTGGCTGATGCCTTAAGCAGGAAGACCAGCACCTTGAACGTCATGCTCAAGGATATGCAACCCGCCTTATATGAAGAAACGAAGAACTTCAGATTGGGGCTAGTGGAATCAGGATTCCTAGCTAACCTCGAAGTCAAACCAACGCTGGTTGATGATATCAAGGAGGCCTAGAAGGAGCACAAGAGCATTAAAGGCAAGGCCCCAGAATTTTTAGTGGATGAACAAGGAGTAGTGTGGTTTGGGAAACGTTTATGCGTACCCAACAAGGCTAAACTCAAGGATTTGATCCTACAGGAAGAACATGATACAGCCTACTCTATTCACCCAAGTGGTACCAAGATGTATCAAGATCTCCGAGAAAAATTCTGATGGCATGGCATGAAGAGGGAAATAGCGTCTTATGTTGCCAAGTGGGACATATGCCAGCGAGTCAAGGCTGAGCATCAGCGACCTGCTAGAGTGCTACAACCACTTCAAGTGCCAGAATGGAAGTCGGACAAAGTCGGCATGGACTTCATCATTGGACTGCCCAGGTCAAGCAAAGGGCATAACTCCATATGGGTCATTGTTGACCATCTGACCAAGGTGGCCCATTTCATTCCAGTCAACACCACTTATGATGAAAACCAATTGGCTAGTCTGTATATCCATCTTATTGTGAGCCTTCACAGAGTTCACAAGGAGATTGTATCTGACAGAGGCATGCAGTTCACCTCAAGATTTTGGAAGAATTTCCATGAAGCCCTCGGAACCAAGCTGTCTTTCAGCACTGCTTTCCACCCGCAAACAGGCGGACAAACGGAGAGAGTAAACGAGATACTCGAAGATATGCTCCGCCCTTGTGTCTTGGCACGTGGTACCAAATGGGAAGACTGTCTACGGTTCGCTGAGTTCTCATACAACAACAGCTACCGGTTCAATCTCTAGATGGCCCCATTTGAAGTGTTGTACGGACGAAAGTGCCGCACCCCGCTCATATGGTCCGAAACTGGTGAAGTGTTGATTTTCGGGTTGGAAGTTTTGCACAAGCCAGAAGAGAAGGTGCAGCTTGTCCGAGAAAACCTAAAAGCAGCCAAGTTACGACAAAAGAGCTATGTGAATTTTCACCGCAGAGATGTGGAGTTCATTCCCGCAGACCAGGTGTACCTCCCTGTCACCCCTCTCAAGGGAACCAAACTTTTCCACGTTAAAGGGAAACCTTATCCAAGGTTCATTGGACATTTTAAGATCACGACAAGGCGTGGAGAGGTTGCTTACGAGTTAGAGCTACATCTGGAACTTTCGGGTGTGCACAACGTCTTACACGTGTCTTAAAGCGCCAAACCGTCCCGATATTTACAAGGACATTGACTGTCGGGACCCCGATCCTAAGCCATAGGAATCAAGCCTGTAAAACATCACATCTCTTTGCGGTCTTACACACGGTTATCCCCACAGCTGCAGCCTTACCTCAGCCGGGACCGTTTGCGCCTTTTAACTCGCGTATGCAATTATGTCTCTAGTATTACGATGTCAAATAACCTGGATCGTCATATCTAGTCATAAACTCAAGTGGCAGTTCCGTACAGGGACATGCATACATGACCCAACAAAGCAGGTGTTAGTCATGAGCGAGTGTAGATGAGTCGTAGCAAGCTAAAAGGAATCCATTACACCGCGTGACATTTCCCCAAAGGGATAGACACAACAGCTAAGAAGGACACATGCCGATCAACCAATGTGTCCGGAGCAGTAGCGAACTACCATGGCTCGGTGGAATCACAAAGGGGCATTTCCCCGTAAGGAGTGCTACTAAGGCATACGACTAGGTGTTCGAACCCCATGCATATCAGATGGATTGATACATCGATGGCATCACAACATAACCATAAATATACAAACTTTATATAGAAGGCTCGGAAGAGCCTCACACATAATCATACACAGATAGGGGTCTCACGACCCATCATCACAAGTCATTCAAACAAGTCTTACAAGCCAGCGGAAGATTAAAACTGACTGAGTACACACAGATGGAAAGGTAAAAGGCACATGGCCTGACTATCTACAAACCCAACCTAGGGCCAGATCGTAGTTGGGACACCAGCTACTCGTCGGCGTCAACGTCTAGATGGAACCCACCATTAGGGTCATTAACAACCTCTGCAACAATTTATTAAGCAAACATGAGTATAGAAGTACTCAGCAAGACTTTAGAATAATCTATCTACTCATACAAAGTATCAACAAGGTGTTGTGGGGTTTCATGCAGAAAGGCAGCTTTGGCTCTTGGCTAGACAAACTACAATTTTAAGTAGTTTTAACAACTTTGTTTTCTCGCACACGAGTCCACTAGCTCCACAACAATACACCATCATGGAATCATCCCGTCTCCCTACAGAAATGCCATCCACGGCACTCACACTTATCCTGACATTCTTATGAGTAGCCATTATAGTTGTCTATGAACAACATATGTTTCCAAGTAGTCCATATCCATGGACGCGGCTATTCGAATAGATCACAACCCTGCAGAGGTGTACTTCTTCACACACGCTCTCGCCACTTATCGCTATGTGCACGTCATGCACCTCGGCAACCTTCAAGAGGAAGCCCAGCGAGGTAGTCGGCCACGACCGTTAACCATGCTAATACCTAGTCCAGGTTTATCGCCTATCTGAGGGTATCCAGCACGGAAGTCCGGCCGAGGTTTTCGCCACGGCCCCAAACGATGTGCGCAGGGTTCCCAAGCCCACCATCTGGGTGCCACTTGGTACACCGTGCCACTTCCTACTGCATCATAGCCCACCTATAAGGTCAGCAGTATGAACGGCCTCCAGCATGACTATAAACACCAGAAACTACTTGCAACTCCTGGACCGAGTACTAGGCGATTAATAAGTTGAGAGGGTCAATTAAGTATCCCAACGTGTGGTAGTATCTAGTCTTGGATTACATACACGGAACTCAGTCCCTAAGGACGGTTCGAATGAAACAACCAGCCATGGACTCCTACATAGCCTTTCACTAGTACCTTTACCAAATCAGGTTCAACACACAACCTTTATTAGCTGAACACATTCTCACGATCCTGTTCATCACCCAGATGACAGACCATACACCACTCTAAGCATAGCATGCATAGCAGGATAAGACACATCATGGCTCAAGCATCTACCAGGTATGCTAGGTTGCAAGGTTTAGCTAATTACTATGACAAAGACAGGTCATCGAAAGGAATGGGTTCAATTAACGTGGTAAAAGCATTGAAAGCATTTTGACCTAATGCAATAAATAAGAGCAGGAGCGAGAACATGGGATTTATCGAGATGATCAAAGTGGTTGCTTGCCTTGTTGCTCAGCAGAGGGGTGATATCCGTCAGTCGGATAATCAGTCGTATCTGAAGGGGAGGGGCCTACCGAATAACAACATACCAATATTACAATCATATGCAACAATCATGATGCATGAACATGGCATGAAATGAAGGATGATATGTTTCAATGTGGTTGGTGAAACCTTAGTTTGCATCTGGTTTGAAGTCCAAATTCATATATCATTTGAAATGGCATATTAATCTTAATTATTTAATTGATTTGACCTGATGTTATTTCATAACTTTGTTTTTCATGCATGAAAGTAGCACCATTGTGTTCATTGAATTTTTCTAATTAATTTGCATATATTATTTGTCTGATTTGGAGTTATAGTCAAATTTGTATGAATTTCCAAAGTTCTGCAAATATTTTGGAATTATATTAAAACCAGAATTAGATTTATTGCATCAACATGACATCAGCAGGTGAGCTGGCCGTTGAAAGTTAAAACCTGACCTGTGGGACCCACTGGTTAGTGACTCTGGCCAGTTTTAGATTATGTTTAAACGTAATTAGCAAATTAAGAGGACTGGACCCACATGTGAGTGTCTGGTTAGGCATTTAATTAATTATTTATTTTCATTAACTTAAACTTAACTACTCACGGGCTGGCCCCACCTATCATAGGCTCAGGGGTGTTGAACCCACCGGCGACGAGGTCGATCTTGCTGGCGGTGAGCATTCGGCAGCACCAGAGACGGCAGAGGGCGTCGGAAACACGTCTCCGATGACCATTCGAGCGGCAGAAGACACAGGGAGAACGGCCACTTGACGGCGCGCACGATGGAGCAAACCCCAGGGGCTGGGGTGGCCGGAATCGACGCCGACGATGAGCTTGGCGGCGGACGAAGCTCGGCCATCGTCGAGGTCATCAAAAACGGGGGCAAAACGCACGTGGTTGGGCTCCTAAAGAACCTATGCGACGAGTTGAAGCTCTTGCAGGCCTCAGATGGACCAACCAGTCACCGTAGGGTCACCGGCGACGAGCTACAGCGGCGGTCCTCGTCGGGCTCCGGTGAAACTAGGCGTAGATCTCGGGAAAGAGAGGGGAAATGGGGGGAAACACTCTGTAGCACACTGTGGTGACGAGGGGATGCTCAGGCTGCTCGGGGAGGCACTCGATCCGGCGAATCGACGGTGGCTTGCCGGCGGCCGAAGGTTGAAGATTATGGGGACGAGGGCGTTGCAGGGCTCGGGGGATCTTCTCCTTCGGCAGGGATGACCAACTTGTCGAGTCGAAGCGAACGCCACTCTCAGAGGCAAGGGAGGACGGCCATAGCGATGGCTAGCTCGAGCTCGAGCTCACAGCAATGGCGGCCGAGAGGGGAAGAGGCACATGGGCGAGTGAGGAGGGGGAGAGGATGGGAACGAGCTCGGGGAGGCTTATCCTCCCTCTCCAGCTCATCCGGGCGAGCCAGGCACGCACACAGGTGCGTGGGGGCACCGGGAGAAGCGGCGGCCAGCTCCTGCTCCGACTGGCGAAGGAGGAACACAACATAAGGCAAGGAGATGGGCCTGGGCCACGGTGAGCATCAGGTAAGTTTTTTCCTATTTCTTTCCATTTGTGTTTCTGTTAAATTCTTTCTAACTTTGTTTTGTTTTATTTTTGGCTCCAAACTATTCCTAAAATAGTTTGAAACATGCTGAAGTGTTATTTAGAATATTTCCAAATATATATATAAAAGTTTCAGCATTTTTGGAAACTTTGGAATATTTCAAATCAATTATATAGTTGATTTCAGTAGCTTTTAAATTTAAAATAAAATGCCAAAAGCATTTTGAAAATATATTTCACCCCTGATATTTTTTTTTCAACATTTATCAGAAATGATGAACTTTTCTAATGGCCATTTTGGATTCTTTAATTTGCCACCAATTTGAATTGCTGTTGAATATAGAGTTGCTAGGGTTTGCTTTTGTTTTCTTTGCTTTGCTTTTGATTTCATTTCATTTTCTTGGATGCATAGAAGAAGACATGTGCACAAACTTTCTATACTCTATTAGGGATCAGGGATGTGACATTGACCATCAGGCCATCGACCTTCAGTCATACCTCACCATAGAGAACTTCAAAAGGGGCTTTGTCCAAGCTTGGTTGATAACTATTGTTATAAGCAAATTCGGTGAATGGAAGGCAGTTCTCCCAATTCATACCAAACGATATAACACAAGCTCGGAGCATATCTTCTAGGATTTGATTCACTCTTTCTACTTGACCACTTGATTGAGGATGGAAAGCAGCGCTAAAAGATAAGTGAGTCCCCATGGCATTCTTAAAACTTCCCCAGAAGCGAGAAGTAAAAATACTTCCATGGTCTGAGTTAATCTCCAGAGGAACACCATGAAGAGACACTATTCGATAGATATATAACTCTGCTAGCTAGCTGTTATACTCTCACGAACTGGAAGAAAATGAGCTACTTTGGAAAGACGGTCAATGACCACAAAGATAGCATTATTTCCTTTCTTGGTCTTGGGAAATCCAGTAATGAAATCCATACTGACTTTATCCCATTTCCATTGAGGAATATCTAAAGGTTGAAGGGTGCGAGCATGCCTTTGATGTTCTGCCTTAACTCGACGACAAACGTCATAGTTAGCAACGCACTCAGCAATTTCTCTCTTCATCCTAGTCCACCAAAACCTCTGGCGTAGGTCCTGATACATCTTAGTACTACCAGAATGAATAGTGAGAGGAGAATCATGAGCCTCCTTGAGGATCAACGGTTCTGAAAGAACACGTCACCTTGCTCATTGATAGAGAAATCCCTAGCATTTCCGCTAGCAATATTCTCCTTGATCCGGGATATACCCTTATCATAAGTCTGCACGGCTCTTATTAGATCCCCAAGAGTAGGTTTCGCCACTAGGTTAGAAAGGAATCCTTGAGGAACAATGTGAAGATTTAACTTTCGAAATTCCTCGTAGAGATGTGGTTGACCTTGTTGTAACATCAGATTGTTACAATAAGACTTACGACATAGTGCATCAACCATAACATTGGCCTTCCCCAGGGTGTAAGTTAGCCCTAAGTCGTAATCTGTGATCAAATCTACCCACCGTCTTTGCCTGAGATTCAAATCTGGCTGGGTGAAGATATATTTCAGACTTTGGTGATCAGTGAATATTTTGCAATGATTACCAAGAAGGTAATGTCACCAGGTTTTAAGTGCATGGACTACAGCTGCAAGCTCAAGATCATGTGTGTGATAATTATCCTCATGTGGACGCAACTGTCGAGATGCGTATGCAATCAGATGACGATCCTGCATGAGAATGCAACCTAATCCTTGTCGCGAGGCGTCACAATAGATAACAAAGTCCTTAGAAAAATCTGGTGGTAGCAACACAGGTGCGGAAGTCACGCGTCTTTTCAGTTCCTGAAAATATGCTCACAGTGTGGTGTCAACTCGAACTTTTTATCTTTCTTGAGGAGTTCAGTTACAAGCTTTGCAACCTTGGAGAAATTCTCGACAAAGCAGCGACAATAGCTCGCTAGGCCAAGGAAACTCCTAACTTGCTTAACCTATTCAGGTTGAGTCCAATCAAGGACGGCTTGAACTCTCTCGGGATTGACAGCAATACCCTTACCAGAGATTATGTGGCCTAGATAGGTCACTTCTGGTAACCAAAATTCACATTTTGAAAACTTGGCATGAAGGCGGTGCTCTCGAAGTTTTATCAATACCAGCCTTAGATGCTCAACATGTTCTTGTTCGTTCTTCGAGTAGATGAGAATATCACCGAGGTATACTACGACGAATTTATCCAAATACTCCATCAAGATTGAATTCATCAAGTGAGAGAAGGTGGCTGGGGCATTGGTTAAACCGAAGGACATGACGGTGTATTCGTATTGGCCATAGCGATTGACAAAACTCGTTTTTGGAATGTCCCCGTTTTTTATCTTGATTTGATGGTAACCCAACCTGAAATCCATGTTCGAGAAGACTGAGGATCTAGCGAGCTGATCATACAGATCGTTGATCCTGGGGAGCGGATACTTGTTCTTTATGGTGACCAGGTTAACTGGTCGATAATCTACAACCATCTGATCCGTTCCATCTTTTTTCTTGACGAAGAGGACGGGGCAAGCCCGAGGAGAAGAGCTAGGACGAATGAATTTATTCAAGGCCTCATCTAGTTGCTTCTTAAGTTTGCTTAGCTCCAGGGGTGCCATCTTATAAGGTCTTCTGGCTATTTGAACAGTTCCCGCAACAAGGTCTATCACAAACTCTACATCCTTGTCAGGTGCAATTCCTGACAGTTCTTGTGGAAAAACATCCGGAAATTCACGGACTACCGGAATGTCTTCCAGTTCTGAAAGAGGATTTGCATTGAGGGAATAGAGTTGGGATTTGGCAACTCGAGTAGAGACATTAACTATCTCACCCGAGGGATGCATAAGCTGAACATTTCTAGCATGAGTATCAATCTTGGCATAATGGGCTGACATCCAGTCCATACCCAAGATGATATTGATATCCGCAGATTTCAAGGCTATCAAAGATGCTAGAAAAACTAGCCTGTCTACCAGAATTTCATTGTCATAGGTTATCCTGGAGGTTTGCCACTTACTACCAGGGGTTTGGACAACCAATGGGATTGGCATATCACGAAAGGACATGTTATGCAACTGTGCATAACTTTCTGAAATGAAGGAATGAGATGACCCAGTGTCAAAAAGAACCAACTCTGGGTGATGATTGACAAGGAGCGTACCCAGTGTGACGTCGGGATCCTCTGGAGCTTCTTCTGCTGAAACATAGTTCACACGGCCACGTGCAGGAGTTGGCTTCACATAGTAAGCTTTGCCCGACTTGCCTTGCCCAACAGACTTCCCAGGTTGCTTGGCACCCATATTCTGAGGACACTCTCGTGAGTAGTGCCCTGGTTCTCCATACTTGTAATAGATCACCTGATTTGCACGTGGTGTACCATTGCTAGCTGGACCATCATAGGTTTTTGCTGAAGGGTTGGTCTGATTCGCCTGAGGCGCGACATAGGATGGCCTCGGGGTATATCTTGGCGGCAGAGAACTATTTGGAACCCACAGCCTGCGTTTTGGGAACGCACAGCCAGATGACGAGCCAGAGTCACGGGAGTGCTTCTTCGTGGCTTCATAGTCGGTATGACCAGTCTCAGCACTGATCGCCTTGTTGACAAGATCTTGAAAGCTTGTACTTTCGTGGAGGCGCCGGTCACGACGAAGCTCAGGGCTCAGACCCTTGCGGAATCTTGCTTGCTTCTTGGCATCAGTTGACAGCTGTTCAGTTGGATAGCGAGCGAGGTTACTGAACTTGCGGCTATAAGCATCCACGGTCAACTTTCCCTGGGTGAAGGCACAGAATTCCTCTCGCTTACAGTCCATCAGTCCCTCTGGAATATGGTGCAGACAGAAAGCTACGCTAAACTCTGCCCATGTGGCTGCTGGTGCGGCAGGACGCATAGCTTCAAAGTTCTCCCACCACAGATTTGCGGGTCCTCCCAGAAAGTCCGCCGCAAAGGTCACCTTGTCGGCCTGAGAAACATTGGCAAAGCGAATTTTGCGCGATATACTGCACAACCAATCGTCTGTGTCGAGAGGATCGACGGAGTGATGGAACTTCGGAGGATTCAGCTTTACGAAGTCATTGAGGGACACTGCATCATTCCTCGGCAGACGAGCCGTATTGTTCTCAATACGGTCTAGCAGACGGTTGGTCTCCCTTTTATTTCTTTCCGCCTCAAGCATAACTTCCGCCACAGAAGGCGGGTGAGGCAATTCCTCCTGCGATGCTTGACTACCTTTTCCCTACTCATGGGCAGGGGCACGGTTCAACCTAGTGAACACCATCCTCGCACACAAACTCACAGCTTAGACTAAAATCAACATCAATACTGACTATGGATTAAGAATGCACTGAACACATGGAATACGGAAATGAACATCCGAACAACATGGTAACAAGCAACTGCTATATATACACCATGGTTCATACACACCATTACATAGTTCAGTACAACCTGAACCCGAAGAGCAAACTACTGAAAAGATGATACTACTCATCAGTGGCTTTCCAAGCTTCCTATACATTATTTATATATGCCTCCGGAATTCATCTCACGACATAAGCATACTCCGCAAGACACACAGGACTTTGGAAGTACAACTACTACCATAATACTCTTCCACTCACGGGTTCAGGCATCCGCATAGAACATCTCATAAAGGTTGCCTCCATGGCCTGGGAGCTCAACCTGCGGATCAGGAAATACTCGAGCCTGAGACCCCTGGGAACCGTATGGACACGGGTGTGCCCTTAGTCCCCTGACTGGTGGTAGTAAAGGTCCCCGAAGAGGGGTGACTCCTCCTATAGCAAGCCCGTCAACATGAGCCGGAAGATGGGTCCTAACAGGGTTCAACATCTCCATATCTCCAAACCCTGTCTGGACTACAGGTGCCAGCTGTGTCAAAGCCGTCCACAGGCGAGCACGTGTAGCATAGAGCTCCATACGAAGGGCACGAGCATCCCTGTCTCTATTCTCTAACATCTCAGCGGTGGACTGCAGCAGCGGATCCTCCATAGAGGAATCAAAGTAGACCCCACTGAGGTATCCTTCTTCTCCTTGCTGAGAGGCAGGAACATAGCAGAACTCTGAATTTTGCAGCAGTGTATGTCTGGCCCTCATAATGGTCAAATTGAATAGGCAGCATCTAGTACTGCCATGTCAACAGTAACCCACAATCCATAAGACCAACGGATCGGCTCCTCGGCTCTAGGGTAATCTGGGAATACCCTAACAGTGCACAGATACTGACTCTGATTAAAATCCCGGTACTGCTCCTCTGCTGTATACTCTGGGTACCAGCGGTAACCGGCTACTGACATCATCCTGACTAGCATGGCCGTGTGACCCGGGACATCAATGCACCTAGTCAGACGGACCACCTGATGAGAAGGACGGCCAGGCATCTGAAAATAGAGAGTAATGCAAAGGCATTAGAGCTCTGAAGACCAAATTGGGCAGCATAACGGGTGTAAATGCTCAAAAACAATTTTGAGACAATGCACAAAAGATAGAATAGCATAACCACTCAATTATCAAGTTCAATTCCATGGTCCTCAAAACTTACTTTCCTTCCCTTGGAATACAAGATACCTGGAGTAATTCTAGAGTCGTTGTCCTATAATCTACCGATCAGCAATACACGATCCTGAGAGAAAGATAAGTAACCTAGTTCTTTATCCCCGCAGAAAAGACGAGGATGACCAGAATAGAATGACGTGAGAAGAGAAGCAAGTATCTTACGTTCCCTTCCACAAGCAATTCCTTTATATATAACTAAAGCAATTCTAGACTCAACTTCGACCAGTATGGCTTAGTAATCCTACAGTCAGTCAGGCTTTGCTACCAACACTGTCGGGACCCTGATCCTAAGCCATAGGAATCCAGCCTGTAACACATCACATCTCTTCGCGGTCTCACGGACGGTTATCCCCACGGCTAGAGCCTTACCTCAGCCGGGATCGTTTGCGCCGTTTTACTCGGATATGCAATTGTGTCGCTAGCATTCCGATGTCAAAGAACCCGGATCAACATGTCTAGTCATAAACTCAAGTGGCAGTTCGGTACCGGGACAGGCATACCTGACCCAACAAAGCCGGTGTCGGTCATCAGCGAGTGTAGACGAGTCATAGCAAGCTACAAGAACTCCATTACACCACGTGGCATTTCCCCAACGGGACAGACACAGTAGCTAAAAAGGACACATGCTTGTCAACCAATGTGTTCGGAGAAGTAGCGAACTACCATGGCCCTGTGGAATAACAAAGGGAATTTCCCCGTAAGCAGTGCTACTAAGGCATTTGACTAGGTGTTCGAACCCCATGCATATCAAGTACAACACACGTACGCATGGCTTACCGATATGCATAGATACATCAATGGCATCATAACATAACCATAAACATACAAACTTTATTTAGAAGGTTCGGAAGAGCCTCACACATAATATTACATAGATAGGGGTCTCACAACCCATCATCACAAGTTATTCAAACAAGTATTACAAGCCAGCGGAAGATTAAAACTGTCTGAGTACAGACAGATGGAAAGGTAAAACGCACATGGCCTGAGTATCTACAGACCCAACCTAGGGCCAGATCGTAGCTGGGACACCAGCTACTCGTCATCGTCAATGTCTAGATAGAACCCACCATTAGGGTCATTAAGAACCTCTACAACAATTTATTAAGCAAACGTGAGTACGAAAGTACTCACCAAGACTTTAGAATAATCTATCTACTCATACAAAGTATCAACAAGGAGTTGTGGGGTTTCATGAAGAAAACGAGCTTTGACTCTTGGCTAGACAAACTACAATTTTAAATAGTTTTAACAACTTTGTTTTCTCGCACACGAGTCCACTAGCTCCACAACAATACACTATCATGGAATCATTCCGTCTCCCTACGGAAATGCCATCCACGACGCTCACACTTATCCTGACATTTTTATGAGTAGCCATTATAGTTGTCTATGAACAACATATTTTTCCAAGTAGTCCATATCCGCGGACGCGGCTATTTGAATAGATCATAACCCTGCAGGGGTGTACTTCTTCACACACGCTCTCGCCACTTATCGCTATGTGCACGTCATGCACCTCGGCAACCTTCAAGCAGAAGCCCACCGATGGACTCGGCCACGACCGTTAACCACGCTAATACCTAGTCCACGTTTATCACCTATGTGAGGGTATCCCGACGGAAGTCCGACCGAGGTTTCCGCCATAGCCCCAACCGATGTGCGCAGGGATCCCAAGCCCACCATCCGGGTGCCACTTGGTACACCGTGCCACTGCCTACCGCATCATAGCCCACCTCTAAGGTCACCACTATGCACGGCCTCCAGCATGACTATAAACACGAGAAACTACTTGCAACTCTTGGACCGAGTACTAGGCGATTAATAAGTCGAGAGGGTCAATTAAGTATCCCAACATGTGGTAGTATCTAGTCTTGGATTACCTACACGAAACTCAGTTCCTAAGGGCGGTTCCAATGAAACAACCCGCCATGTACTCCTACATATCCTTTCACAGGTACCTTTAGCAAACCAGGTTCAACACACAACCTTTATTAACTGAACACGTTCTCACGAACCTGTTCATCACCCACATGACAGACCATACATCACTCTAAGCATAACATGCATAGCAGGATAAGACACATCATGGCTCAAGCATCTACCAGGTATGCTAGGTTGCAAGGTTTAGCTAATTATTGTGACAAAGACAGGTCATGCAAAGGAATGGGTTCAATTAATGTGGTAAAAGCATTGAAAGCATTTTGACCTAATGCAATAAATAAGAGCAGGACCGAGAACATGGGATTTATCGGGATGATCAAAGTGGTTGCTTGCCTTGTTGCTCAACAGAGGGGTGATATCCGTCAGTCGGATAATCTGTCGTATCCGAAGGGGCGGGGCCTACCGAATAACAAGACACCAATATTACAATCATATCCAACAGTCATGATGCATGAACATGGCATGAAATGAAGTGTGATATGTTTCAATGTGGTTGGTGAAACCTTAGTTTGCATCTCGTTTGAAATCCAAATTCAAATATCATTTGAAATGGCATATTCATCTTAAATATTTAATTGATTTGACCTGATGTTGTTTCATAACTTTGTTTTTCATTGAATTTTTCTGATCAGTTTGCATATATTATTTGTCTGATTTGGAGTTATATTAAATTTCTATGAATTTCCAAAGTTTTGCAAATATTTTGGAATTATATTAAAACCGGAATTAGATTTATTGCATCAGCATGACATCAGCAGGTTAGCTGGCCGTTGAAAGTCAAACCTGACCAGTTGGACCCACTGGTCAGTGACTCTGGCCAGTTTTAGATTAAGTTTAAACTTAATTAGCTAATTAACAGGACTTGACCCACATGTCAGTGGCTGGTTAGGGATTTAATTATTTATTTATTTTCATTAACTTAAACTTAACTACTCAGGGGCTGGTCCCACCTGTCACAGGCTCACGGGGGGTTGAACCCACCGGCGACGAGGTCGATCTCGCCGGCGGTGAGGCTCCGGCAGCACCAGAGACGGTGGAGGGTGTCGGAAACGCGTCTCCGATGATCATTTGAGCGGCAGAAGGCACAGGGACAACGACCACTCGAAGGCGCGCACGATGGAGCAAACCCCAGGGGCTGGGGTTGCTGGAATCGACGCCGGCGACGAGCTTGGCGGCGGCTGAAGCTCGGCCATCGTCGAGTTCATCAAAAATGGGGGCCAAATGCACAGGGTTGGGCTCCTAAAGAACCTATGCGACAAGTTGAAGGTGTTGCAGGCCTCAAATGGACCAACCGGTCACAGTAGGGTCACCGGCGACGAGCTACAACGGCGGTCCTTGTCGGGCTCGGGTGAAACTGGGCCTAGAGCTCGGGAAAGAGAGGGGAAATTGGGGGGAAACACTCTGTAGCTCACTGCGGTGATGAGGGGATGCTCAGGCTGCTCAGTGAGGCACTGGATCCGGCGAATCGACGGTGGCTTGTCGGCGGCCGAAGGTTCAAGATTATGGGGACGAGGGCGTTGCAGGGCTCGGGGGCTCTTCTCCTTCGGCAGGGACGACGAGCTCATCGAGGCGAAGGGAACGCCACTCTCACAGGCAAGGGAGGACGGCCAGAGCGATGGCTAGCTCGAGCTCGAGCTCGCAACTATGGCGGCCGAGAGGGGAAGAGGCACAGGGGCGAGTGAGGAGGGGGAGAGGATGGGAACGAGCTCGGGGAGGCTTATCCTCCCTCTCCAGCTCATCCGGGCGAGTGAGGAACGCACACAGGTGCGTGGGCGCACCGGGAGAAGCGGCGGCCAGCTCCGGCTCCGACTGGCGAAGGAGGAAGACGACAGAAGGGGAGGAGATGGGCGTGGGCCACGCTGAGCGTCAGGTAAGGTTTTTCCTATTTCTTTCCATTCCTATTTCTCTTAGATTTTTTCTGACTTTGTTTTGTTTTATTTTTGGCTCCAAACTATTCCTAAAATAGTTTGAAACATGCTCAAGTGTTATTTGGAATATTTCCAAATATATATAAAAGTTTCAGCATTGTTGGAAACTTTGGAATATTTGAAATCGATTATATAGTTGATTTTAGTAGCTTTTAAATTTAAAATAAAATGCCAAAAGCATTTTGAAAATATATTTCACCCCTGATATTTTGTTTTCAACATTTATCAGAAATGACGAACTTTTCTAATGGCCATTTTGGATTCTTTAATTTGCCACCAATTTGAATTGCTTTTGAATATAGAGTTGCTAGGGTTTGCTTTTGTTTTCTTTGCTTTGCTTTCGATTTCATTTCATTTTCTTGGATGCAAAGAAGAATACATGAGCACAAACTTGCTATACTCTATTAGGTATTAGGGATGTGACATTGACCATTACGCCATCGACCTTCAGCCAGACCTCACCTACGGTGAGAAGCCGATCCGCATCCTGGATGAAGCAGAGTGTTGCACTAGAAGCCGCACCATCAAGTATTTCGAGCTTCAGTGGAGGAACCACACCGAAGCCACACCGCACCACCAGAAGCAACATGGGAGCATGAAGACTATCTCCGATCTGAGTTTCCGAACCTTTTTAGCACCTAGCTTAGGAATCTCGGGGACGAGATTCTTGTAAGGGGGATAGGTCGGTCACACCGTGTTTCCACTACCATCTTTGTGTGTAATGCAAAAATCTGAGCTTATGAAAACTTTTTCAAAACTAATGTTGTGAGTGCCATGATTGTCATTGTATGCTTGTGTGCTTGATCATGTGATGATAGAAACCATATTTCTCAAGATCAGATTAATTTCAAAACCCTTTCCTCATTTCTGGATAAAATAGAACCCTACTTTGAGTTGCACTACATGCCCTTGATGGCAAGGAGTGTTCTCACCCAAATTTGGTGGTTTGATTCTAGCACTATTTTAGTGCACCAAAACCACAAAATAATTATTTAGTGAATTATTTTTCTAATTTAATTGCATGTCCATTTGTGAGGCCACAAATGGTATTCCTATATGGAAAATTATTTTTCTTCCTTAGAAAAATCTGATTAAATTTAGAGATGATCAGAAGGACATATATTTTCCACACATAAGATTTTTAACCCCTATTTATAATAATATTAATTGAGTAAAACCCTGAAAACCATTTTTGTCTCTTTTGACCTTTTGAAGTATTTCCAAAGGAAATATTCTCAATAAATTCCTAGAAAATTCCAGTGGTATCCCCAAGCCATAATCGGTGTCCACATAAAGTTTCTCCTTGATCCAAGGTTATTAAAGACACCAAATAACTGCAAAACCTCTTGTGTCCAGATTAAAATTAGATCAACTCTACACAGCAAAGTTTGTCCAACGATGTTGAAACTTTGCAAGAGTGCCTAATAACTCAAATGAGGGTTCCACACCAAAAATAGGATTCTGGGACTTAGTTTGCCCACACTCTCTTTGGAGGAACATATCTTCTTAAATGGTGATGTTTTCAAGTTTACAAAGCTAAAATTGTCCAATGGAGCTCAAACTTGGTGAAACCCCATGTTTTAGCACCAAACCCAATCCTGTTAAGTTGTAGAACCAGTGGTGGGGTAAAACCACCCCAAACCACTGTCGAGCACCTTCTGACAGATGGGTAAAAGCCCCTCTAACCATAGCTAAACCCAACCCCTTTGTCCCAAACTGTCAGATTAGGTGGCCAGTATGAATGCCCAACCCCAGTCAACTGGACTCTCTCTGGTTCAAAATAGAAATGCCAAAATCTCCATTCTAAGCTTCAGCTCAAACCTGACAGCAATTGTTTCTCTCGTCTCCCTTGACCAGCCGAAGCTCCCACGGGACTTCAACGACTAGCCTCATCCCAGCTAGTGCCCACGAAATGCTAGACACATCCAAAGCATCTCAGAGCGCGCCAGCATGTCGTGGCATGCCAAAACTACGCTCTGGGCGCGCTACAGAGAACTTTAAGGTGGGGGCGACGCCCTCGGCCAGTTCTAGCCTCCCCTGAGTTTTCCAACTTCTTCCCCGACAACCCCTCTGCATCAGGCGACCATGAAAGCCCCTCCTCTCCCGCGCTAGAGCTTGTGTGACGTGTGCTCGTGCGCACCAGTACCGGGCAGAGTTGTGCGACCACTGATGCTCGACTCCCGTCTCTCTTCCTTCCTCGTAGTAGGTTCTGGCAGTCCAAAACCACGTCCTGAGACCGTGGTTTCGAACCCAGCTCCTCTCTACACCCCCATGCGCGCCACAGTGAGTCACGGGCGCTACCGAGTCGGCTCACCGTCGCGAGCCTATAAATAGCCCTCCCCCTCGCTCTAGCACCCCTCAGACAGCATCACAGCAACCTCTAGCACCTCCCTAGCCACCTCAAGAGGCCAGCAGACCCCGGTGCGCAAGATCGACCGAGGCCCCTCCGCATCAGAGCTCCGGTCGATCTCCGGCTACACGACGGCTCATGCGTCCCTCTGCCCACCAAACCACTCCCCGTGACCACATCGAGCTTTCCCCCAACTTTCCCAAGCTAACCCGTGCCCCTAGATACCCCCTCGACCTTCGCCCGAAACTCCTCCGCCACGGCCTCCTCGTCGCCGGTGAATATGAGCTTCTCCATTGTTGTTTCAACCACTAACAGGTAGGCGACGATGAGTTGGGCCCATTTCTGTCTTTGTTGGGGCCCGAGGACATCGGTAGCCATGCCGGTGTGCTCCTCCTCCTCTCCGGACAAAGGTAGGAGACGACCCCGATAGGTGTGCCCGCAGCCGCTGACCGCATGGGCCCGCGTGTCAGGTTCAAACCTGACGACGCACGCGCTTGGGCAGGCTAGCTGGCTGGACTTTGGGCCGGCCCAGTCCCAGGCCAAGCCAGGCTAGGGGCTGGAGGCCTTTTTCTTTATTTTAGAAACTGGATTTTCAAAGATTTTTATAAAAATATTTAACCAGTGTAAAAATATAATTTTTTCAGTGTTATTCTTCTCAAAGTATGTAGTATTTAATAGAACCATTGGTTGAATTTTTGCAGCAACTATTCTATTTTATAAAAACAAAAATGATTAAATTGGAATAGTTTTGCTTCTGTTTAGTTGATTTTAAAAATATTAGTTCATTGGAATCAGAGGCAAATAATTTTAAAATAACAACCTAGAATTATCAGAAATAACCAACATTTTTAAAATGACTTTGTGATCTGGTTTGGACTGAGCTATTTCTTATTTTATCTTTTGACAGCGATAGAAAATCCGTGTGACAAGGGAATCAGAGAAGAAGACCTCGAAGACCCCGGATACCTAGCTGACCAAGGCAAGCAGCCCTTTGACCACGTCTGAGCATATGTTATGATGCATGTTAGTGTAGCAAATATTTTCGTTGCATATGATCATAAGTGTCGGTAAATCATTGATGTGATGTTACCGATGGCTCCTCCTAAGCACATGCATTGAGCTTGATCCTACCACCTATGAGGGTCATGCTACGATCATCTTGACAAGTAAACGTAGAATAATATTAGCATGAGCATGTTTCTTGGTATAAAACAAATATTATGAAAACCCCATCGGGTGCCACTAATGCCTAAGGGTGATGATGAGTTAGGTGGCCACTTTTGGTGAAGTGGTGCACCGGGTATTTGCGTGAGTATGGTTTCGGAAATGGGATTAGATTTATGATGTGTCAACCGTCCCAACCTTACATCTACGACCATGTTACCCCTTATGGGATGGGGTTGTGTTGATTACTATGTTCGGTGCTAGCAAAGAGCCACATTACTAGTGGCGGGAGTGATGTGTGGTCACTCTCGTGATGGGGTCATGCCAGGTAGGGCGACTATGCCGTTTTTACGTGTTCCAGGCACACCGTTGGTCCCGCATGGTTGATATTGTCCAGAGTTGGTGCTCGTAATATGTACAACATGTGGGTTGGGTACCAATCGAGTGGACCTCTTTGGCTAGTATCGTCAGGGGAAAGGCATTGATCTGGTACTTACCTCGGGTATGTTATATACCGCGAGTCGTGGACGATACGGAAGTTTCCCGGATCTTGTGGGTCCAGCGTACTACCTTTGCAGAGTGTAAAACTATTCGAATAGCCGTGTCCACGTTCAAGGACAATTGGGTTGCGCTACTTAAACTACGTCCAGTTGTTTACGCATAAACCAAGTGTGTGTGAGTTGTGATACGAAGGAGTTATTATGAAAGATTTGATATGACCAAGTTTAGTGACTTGGTATATAGGGTGAACCGTGTGGTTCAGCCCGTGACAGATATATTGATATCTGTAACCTGTTCTTCAAAAGTAGTTCTTAACTTATGATACATACCTGTGATCATGTTTATTTACCACCAAGAGATATCCACCAAAGAAGCATGTTATTGTTATCCTTCACTTGCATTGTTCATGTCATGGGCTATTTGCGAGTACATTCAAAAGTAGTCATTGGCTTGCCACTGGTTACATTATTGACGAGACATGGAAGGACCAGAGTTTGAAGATGATTACGTCTTTGGAGACGCCCCTGCGAACTAGGACGCTTCCCAGACAGAATGCCTGTTGGTGTAGGCTGATGGCATGGGAACCCTCGTAGCCCTATAATTTCCGCTACTAGTTGTATCAGTGTGATTTGGCCTCATAGGCTCTACCTTGTGAACTTGACCATTCAGTCACGTGATGGAATAATTCGGTACTTGGATGTAGAACTCATATTATTCAGTATCTGTGTGTTCGGCGAGCATTGATCTCCGGGATCACTGAGCACGTACATTCGGTGATTTGGACTCGTAAGTCGGGGTCCCCACAATTTCCCTTAGTTATGAACCAAGGTTTATAGAACCAATAGGAATATCAACCATAACCGTCTTCAGAGACTGCACACAAAAGAACAAACAACTTGCACACAACGCGAGCAAGAGGGTTGTCAATCCTCTTTTCTTGTTATTTGCAAGCAAGTGACGTGTGTAGATAATTGTATATAGCAATACAAAATGAAATAAAGTAAATAACATCAAGGTAATAAAGGTTTTATCAATATGTTGTGAATAGACCCGAGGTCCATAGCTTTCCCTAATTGTATCACTCATCAAAAATAGAACACGGTGGGTAAACAAATTACTGTTGTGCAATTGACAAAAAACAGATAGTTATGCGATATTCACAGTAATGATCATGTGTATATAAGAATCACATCCATAAACAAATATGTTGACTCCTACCTGCATTCAACTCCCAAGATATGATCATATCCTTATTTTGGCATGAGGGCCTTGATAGGGATAGAAGCGCATCTCATTGTTTTGCAATAATAGATATCATTACAAGTACATGTAAAGAAGAGATGAGTATATGGAATTGGCTTACACTCGCCAGAAGTTAATCATGATCATCCCAATACAAACATACATTCAAACACCATTCATAAGAGGAGGGTCCGACTATGGCTTAAATCAAACGGTAAAAACGATGTCCATCCTTGCTATCCCAAACTGCCTGCCTGGAACTCGTCCTATGATCGGTGAAGAAGAAGAAAAAGAAACTCCAAATCAAACAAGCATTGCTCTCACGTCAAAGCATCACTTTACTAGTACTTGCAACTGTTATTGTAGTAAACTGTGGGCCACACGGACTCAACAACCTCAGTTCCAAAGGTATCATGACTAGCAAAGCTTAATGGGTGTGGTATAGTTACGTGGTGAGGCTGCAGCAAGCACTAAGCATTTATTTGAGTGCCTAACTTATGAGTACAAGAATAAGAGGGGGGTTATCTACGCATAAACAGTCATGAACTGCAATGATCAACAAATTATCCTAAACACCTGCTCATGAGTCAAACATAACCCCATCGTGTCCTCTCTCGGATTTACAACTCACGAGAAGAGACAGTCACGGTTACACACACAGTTGGCATATTTTAATTCACTTTATTTCAAGTTTGCTATGCCCGGGTGTTAAACAAAGTTTCCAAGTTGCCACATAATTGTGGGCACGTCTCTCAAAAAGATTTAACCCTACAGGAGTGCTCCAAGTCATCCATCACAATCTAGCCATAAGCTGCATGGAAAACCTCAACCAAGGAAAACCCGTAGTCTCCTTGGAATCCCGATGGAAAACCTCAACCTTGAGATAGCCCAAAGTATACTTGGAATCCCGTGCACAAGACATTCGAGAAAGGTAAAAAATCCAGTGATATCGTTTGGCAGGCGAAATCCGAATAGAGCCATGCGTATCTCTTTCTAAGGCACTACTAGATGGGCAAGACGTCGGATTGCCTGAAACTCCAGGTGACAGAGCGCCGGACATCGCCTGGTTTGGACCAGCACTCAAGAGGAGCACTGGCCCGGGGTTAATTAATTATCCATGGTGTCTGGAAAGTCCCTATGCTATTTTATTAGTTATTAGGAAAATATAGTACCAATGTTGGGCCCTGTCAGAAGAGTTTTATCCCAAAACGAAAATCAAGGGGGTCCATAACAACCTCAAATATGTTAGGAGTGCTCAATATGGAACATAACACCGGTACACAATTCAAATATTTAAATGTTTTTAACATGAGTGGTTATGGCATAATATGAAGATGGAATTAAGAAATTTTAAATGGAGAAGGAGGATATAACAAAATGAAAACTCTCCATATTTAAGAGAAATGTGGTTAATGTTGTTTTAACTAAACAATCATTTTAAATGTTGTAATCATGGCAATAGAAGAAGGACAAATAAACTACACATTTACGCAAGTTTAAATGAGGCCACAACGACATATAACATAAAATTCTACACTTTTTACATATTTACATAAAATTCTACACGTTTTACATATTTACATAATTTTAATCTGATGCTCGATTACTTAATTTTAGGCATTTCAATATGATGGCATTTGTGCACTTATGCATGATTTGAATAATTGCTAAATTCGCTCGGACATAAAAAAACTACACAGGTCCAAACCAACTGCTACGGGTCCATCATATCTGAGTGCAACATCATTAGAGAAGAAAAAAATGAAAGAACCAAAATGGTGTGAGCTGGGATCAAACCCAGGACCCCTTGGGTCTCCCTACAAGGCAATGCGAGTTGGCTACCGCTACCTTTCTTCTCCACGACAAATGGTAAATCCGAAGATGTCCCCGGTGAGCAAACACAATGACGGAAGGGGCGTTTGAGCTATGGCGGGCGTGTGGAATTGGCAGAGGGTGCAGTTCCTCACCTTGCTGGGCCGACGAGGTGGTCCAGGAAGAGGCGAGCGATCGAAGCACAGGTGTCGTCCTCTGCTCGAACTGTTGTTGTTGGCGATGCATCGTCTTCACGCGTTCGTCCTTTGAACGAGAGGAAGCAAAGCGACAATGACAAGGACTCTGTCAGGCAAGGGCGGTGAGGAACTATTGATCCAGCAAGGGCTCTCGCGGGTGGGGTCAAAGATAACATGGCCAGAACTTGGAGGGAACGGGAGCCATGACACCTCCCGAGCGCCATTGATATGAGCAACAAGGAGAGATACCAATTTGAGAGAGGATCATACTTGGATGGGGGTCACACCTCATGCGAGGCTATGCCTCCACACTCAACTGTGAAGTAAGCGCGTGCACCGGTAACGGCACCTCCACCCCTCCGCACATGATGCCGGAGCACCAACAGTTAACCCAAGAATGCTCGACCCCGGAGAGGAGCTCTCCAGTAAGGGATCCCACCGGCCAGCCTATTCGCATTAAGGCCATGTCGGCAAGTAATGCTGCTGGTGGCCATGCGATTAGGAGATGCGTTGACGGAGGAGAGGATGACCCTCCTGAACAAGAACCCGCTAGTAACTCCTTGATTGCTGAAGTCTTTGATTTTATATCTTTCTTTTTGTCTTCTTGAACTTTTCTATGTTCAATTTCCTTGGTGTTGTTGATTTTCCTCCCCTCGAGGGTGCATATGAGGATTCCAGTGTGGAGGAGGTCGCCAAGGAGGCCGCTGATGAGGCAAGCCGGATTGCTGGAAAGGAGGAAGTTGGGCGTGATGCTGCCAACGCAACCTACAAGAAAACTGCCATGGGGCCGTCTGTGGAAGTGCTGACGGACTTCAAGAGCACTTCCTACCCCGGAGCACTGGGGTAGGCGTGTTTGTCATGTCCGGACCAGCCAACCAGGCTACCAGCGACCCGTCAACCTCAGCAGCACCATGACCAAGCCGATATCTCAAGGCGTGAGACTTGCACTTTGTCACCCCCATCGGGATCACGATCCTCGGGGCCTTCCATCAATGATTCTCTCGCCACAGTCGGAGGGGATGTGAGAACCAATCCCTTTGCCGGGAATGGTGAGGCCAGGGAGCATGCCATCATGTCCTCCATGAGCGAGGGCTTGAGGCAACTGAAGGCGCATTATATTGGCCTTTCGGAGAAGTTGGACCACCGGGGAGCCATTCTTTTTGAAGGAGAGAACAACTTCCGGGAGTGCCTCTCTGAATCGCAAGCCTAGTTCGGCGAGAAGCGCTAGGAGAGCATAGAGGACCGGGAGGACCTCGCTAAGGACAGGGTGACATTCATAAATTGGACGGCTGAGGCAGAAAAGATCTTGCAGGAAAACAAGGAGTTCCTTGCCAAGGACGAAGCTGAGAAGGTCGCGCGAAAGATCCAACTCGACTCCCATGAAGAGGAGCTTCCCGCTTGGGAGGCGGTTTTCAAGGCTGGACCTGAGACTCGGATACGGGAGTTGGAGTTGTAGAACAAGGGTGCCCTCGAATAACAAGCGGTGGCGCACACCGCCAAGCTCAAGGAGGCCATTGATGTTGTCGCAACTGCCCAATCTGCCAAGGTCGATCTAGAAGGCAAGATATAATAACTAGAAGTGGATCTTGCCGCCTCGAAACAGGAGATATCAAATCTGAAGGACGATATCCATAAGGGGTCCCATGCCTTGGTTGAGCTTCAGGCGGCGTTTGATGACAAGGCCAAGGAGCTGGAGATTGCCTTGGCCACTGATACGTCTCCATCGTATCTACTTTTCCAAACTCTTTTGCCCTTGTTTTAGACTCTATTTTGCATGATTCGTATGGAACTAACCTGGACTGGAGGCGCCGCCACCACCTGTTCTTCATCTGGAGGGCAGATCTGGAGTCCGTCTTGGGCTCCGGAGAGGGGAAATCGTCGCCATCGTCATCATCAACCTTCTTCCCTCTCCTATTCCATGAATCTCTTCGTCGTTCGTGACTAATCTATTCATAGGCTCGCTGGGCGGTGATGAGTAGGATGAGATCTATCATGTAATCAAGCTAGTTTTGATGGGGATTGATCCCTAGTATCCACTATGTTCTTTGATTGATGTTGCTACTACTTTGCCATGCTTAATGCTTGTCACTAGGGCCCGAGTGCCATGATTTCATATCTGAAATTATTAAGTTGTCACCAATATATATGTGTTTTAGATCCGGTCTTGCAAGTGGTAGTTACCTACTATGTGTTACGATCCGGCAAACCCGGAGTGACAATAACCGGAACCACTCTCAGTGATGACCATAGTTTGAGGAGTTCATGTGTTCACCAAGTGCTAATGCGTTGGTCTGGTTCTTTATTAAAAGGAGAACCTTAATATCCCGTAGTTTCCTTTTGGACCCCGCTGCCACGGGAGGGATGGACAATAGATGTCATGCAAGTTCTTTTCCCTAAGCACGTATGTCGACACACAGAATGCATGCCGACATCACATTGACGAACGGGAGCTAGCCACATATCTCTCCGTGTTATAGCTGTTGCATGATGAATATCATCCAAACAAATCACCGACCCATTGCCTACGAGTTTGTCCTACTGCTGATGTTACTTGTCTTGCTCTGCTGCTGCTGCTACTTTTGCTATTACCGTCGCTTGCTACTGTTGCTACTTGCTACTGCCGTCACTACTGTTGTTCCTTGCCGCTGCTATTGCTCGTTACACTGCTGCTACCTGCTACAATCTTGATACGCTAGACGTTGTCGGGAACTGACAACTTCCGTCAACGCGGGAACTTGGCGCCATTGATACAATCGTTAGGAATAGTCTGCCGTCAACAAATCGTTTCTGACACCGTTGTTATCATACTACTTTATTGTTACTACTTTGCTTGCAGATACTAATCTTTCAAGTGTGGTTGAATCTCACATATTCAGCTGCTAATACTCGAGAGTATTCTCCCACCTCCTATAGGCGATCAACAAATTTGGGTCGAATACTCTACCCTCGAAAACTGCTGCGAACCCACGCGCTGGTGGAGCTTCAACAACATTCTTCTCGTTTCGATTGCTAGGGACTGCTAGCAGCATTCTTCTGGTGCCGTTGCAGGGGAAGGTTCGTTGTCATCAGCATTCGTCTAGCTATTTCCAGAGGTGCAGCCAACATTTTTCTGGCGCTGTTGCCGGGGAGGTATTGCTATATTTTCTGAGTTACTTGGGATTTATATCTGTTGATCACTATGAAGAATCTGAAGGATCTGAAGACCAAAGTCTTGCCCTCAACTATGAGGGGAGGTAAGGAATTGCCATCTAGCTCTGCACTTGATTCAGCTTCAGTTATGAGTAAATTTGCGACATCACCTCCTGCTAGAAATCTTGATATGTCGCATGTGCTCGATGATGCTTGTGATACTACTGCTACACATGCTATGCTTGATACTATGTCTGATACTACTAGAGATGCTATGCTTGATACTGCTTTTCCTGATGATGCTAGAGATGCTATTTTTCCTGATGATGCTAGAGATAGTGCTAGAGATGTTACTTTGCCTGATGTTCCACTAGGGGTGTTCCTTGTTGCTCATATTGCTAGAGTTACTGCCAATGCTCATGATGCTTCTGAAACTGCCGATACTATTGAGATAGAACCTGCTTTTGCTCCTGCTAGATCTAGCTCTCCTAGATACGAATTGCCTGATATACCTGAGGGTTACGTTATGGAGGGAGAGATAGTTTTCTTGCATGTAAGGATGCCTATGACGGTGAGAAATTACTTCTCAAGTGGAAGGAAAAATCTTGGGAAGCTAGGATGAAAAATCACCCGAAGTTTGCCACATCACCTATCTTTGTCACCGATAAGGATTATGAATGCTCTGTCGACCCTGAGATAATCTCTCTAGTCGAATCTGATCCTTTTCACGGTTATAAGTCTGAGACGGTCATAGCCCATCTTGCCAAACTATCCGAGATAGCCAACCTTTTCACTAATGAGGAGAAGATTCGCCACTACTATATCCATAAGTTGTTTCCTTTCTCTCTAAAGGATGATGCTAAAGCCTGGTTCACTCCTCTTGCTCCTGGATGCGTGCGTAGTCCCCAGGAGATGGTCTATTACTTCTGTGAGAAATATTTCCCTGCCCATAAGAAGCAAGCTGCCTTGCAGGAAATATACAACTTTGCTCTACTCCAAGAGGAGAGTCTTCCACAAGGTTGGGGGAGGCTCGTCGAGCTACAGAATGCTTTGCCTGATCAACCACTTAAGAAGAACAAGATACTTGATATCCCCTATAACGAACTTACCGATGCCTCTAGAGACCACCTAGATAGTTGTGCCGGTTGTGTTTTTAGGGAACAAACTTGGGAACAAGCTGAGACTCTACTGAATAACATCTTGATCAACGATAATGCTTGGATTATTCCCGAACCACCTCCTAAGCCAACTCCTAAGAAAAGAGGTATTCTATTCCTCAGTCCCGAAGATATGCAAGAAGCCAAGAAATTTATGCAAGAGAAAGGCATTAGATTCGAAGATGTCAAAAATCTACCACCTATCGAAGAGATCCATGGTCTCGATAACCCGATACAGGTAGTAGAAGTGAATTCTCTGCGTAGGTTTGATGAGAGTGATATTCCTTTTGATAAACCTGCTAGCCTATGCTTTGATGAATTTGACAACTTTGTTGCCAAACAACAGAGTTTCAATGATTATGTTAGCAGACATTTGGAACAAAGTACTCGTATGCTTGTCCATTTCAGTGCTTATATAGACAGAAATGTCAATGATCTGAAGCTTCTGAGTAAACATGCCTCTATGATTACTACTCAGGTAGAACAAGCACTTAAAGCTCAGAATGACCTGCTCAATAAATTAAATGACAACTCTGTTAGAGTCATTACTAGAGGAGGCAAAATGACTCAGGAACCTTTGTATCCTGAAGGTCATCCTAAGAGAATTGATCAAGATTCTCAAGGAATCAATGTGGATACACCCAGTCATCCTAAGGAGAAGAAGAAGGATGATAGAAACCTGCACGCCAGTTGACCAAATACTGTCTGACCTGAAGAACCTAATGATATTTCTGCATCTGATGCAGAAACACAATCTGGTGACAATATGGACAGTGATGTTCGTAATAATGCTCAACCTAGCAATGATGAAGATGTGGAGATTGAACCTACGGTTAATCCCGATAATCCACAACCTAAGAGATACGACAAGAATGACTTCACTGCTAGGAAGCATGGTAAAGAAAGGGAACCATGGGTTCAGAGACCTATGCCCTTTCCTCCTAAGCCATCCAAGGAAAAGGATGATGAGGATTTTGAGCGCTTCGTTGAGATGATAAGACCCGTCTTTCTGCAGATGCAGTTAACGGATATGCTCAAGATGTCTCCCTATGCCAAGTACATGAAAGATATCGTGACTAATAAACGGAAGATACCCGATCTTGAGATCTGCACCATGCTTGCCAATTATACTTTCAAAGGTGGAACTCCTAAGAAACTTGGTGATCCCGGAGTGCCCACTATACCTTGCTGCATTAAAGGAAACTATGTAAGAACTGTCTTATGTGACCTTGGAGCCGGTGTTAATGTTATGCCGCTATCTCTTTATCGTAGACTTGGATTGGATAAGTTGACACCCACTTAAATTTCTATGCAAATGGCCGACAAATCAACTGCTTTCCCTATCAGCGTTTGCGAGGATGTGCTTGTTGTGGTTGCTAATACCACTATCTTAACAGACTTTGTTATCTTGGATATTCCCGAGGATGATGCCATGGCTATCATCCTCGGAAGACCCTTTTAAAACACTACAGGGGCTGTTATAGATTGCAAAAAAGGCAATGTCACTTTCCATGTCAACGGTAATGAGCACACGGTGCACTTTCCGAAGAAATGATATCAAGTACATTGCATCAATGCTATCGAAAAGACTTCATCGATTCTTATTGGGAGCTTTGAATGCCCTATTCCTCGTGTCAAGATGAAGTATGATTTGCTTGTTGGGGAGATACATATCCCCATTGAGGTGACTTAGTGGCTATTTGAAAATTCTCCGTTCTCTCTTGCGATTCAAGAAAGTTTTTGTCGTAAGGACTTGATCGATCCCATTGACGGATTTCTTTCGATGACCATGAAACGGATGAATCAAGGAGTCACATACCTCTGTTTTAAGCTTTCTTTTTCTGTTGCTTAGAAGAAAATGATAGAATTAGTTTAGCTTTTCCTGTATTCTGTTTTAGCATCCCGAAGAAAAATGCCTAAAAAATAAAAGTTCTCCGATGGTCCTGAAAATTTAGTATGATTTTTTCTGGAATTTTTGAAAATTTCTCGGCGTGAGAGGTGGCCTGGGGGCCTGACCAGTGGGCCACAAGCCCTTCCACCGCCGCCTACCCCCCTAGTGGCGGGGTGCAAGCTTGTGGGGCCCACAGGCACCCCCTCCACTCATTCCAGCTCCCATCCTCTTCTTCCACCTCCAGAAAAAATTGTTTCGCAGCTCAAACCCGTGTTCTTGCTCATTTGGCTGTGATTTTCGATCTCCTTGCTCAAAGCACCATTCTTCGAACCGTTTTGGTAAAATTACTCCTTGGTAAGTGACACCTCCATTGGTCAATTTAGTTTTTGCTCTAGTGCTTTATCCTTCGCGAATTCTTGCTACCTTGGTGACCCTATTCTTGAGCTAGAAATGTTGATTTTAGCTGGTCCCAAGTAGTTTTAGCGCGTGATACGGTCTCTAGGCACTAGTAGGAGTAGTTGCTACAAGGTGTGGTGGGTCTTTGTTCACTTTTTTTCCTTGAACTTCAAAAATTTCAGCAAAAGGAAATTATGTTCAAGAAGAAGTTTCATGGTGGTTCCTCAAGTAAGAAGGGTCCTCGTCTCTCCTTTCGGGAGCCCGAACCTTTTCAACTAAGGGACGCACCGGTACAACCATGTGAATGGCCTTCCGATGAGTTCATGATCGAAGCAGGTTTCAAGGATGAGTTTGATACACTTGTCCGCAATGCCGGGTTAGAAGAATTCCCCTCAGATAAATGTGAACAATATGCTATGCTCACTGCCTCTTTCGTGCGTAGATTTAAATTTTTAGCTGGCCGTGATTCATCCATACTGTTTGATCTGTACGTTAAATCCTATATCGTGGATCTGGAGGATTTCAATAGGATTTGCAAGATACCCGTTGGGGGTAGTGTTAATGATCCTCCTAAGTCTTCGGGCAGAGACTTTGTCTCCAGTATAACTGTTGGAGAAACCAGAGATATCACGCAAGCCACCATAGGAAGCATCCATTTCCCTGCTTTGCACTACCTTGCCCTCTTCATAGGTAGGTGCATTAACGGCAAGGGTGCACATTGTCACCTATGCGCTTCCGACCTTAGTATCCTTAAGAGTGCAGTAACAGGTGACAGGAGCTTCAATATGGGAGCTATAATAGCAAGGAGGCTGAATAAAAATGCCAGTGAGGGGGATTTCTTTGGTGGAGTTTATGCTACACGCTTAGCAAATTTTCTTGGAGTATCCATCCGTCCAGAAGACCCTCCTCTCCATACAGCCTACCTTGATCGTGTCGCTCTAACATGCTACCAGTTCCTTGAGAGAGATCATGGATCCCTCCTATACCGCTTGATATTTAACCGGCAGCGTGTTTTGCATATTACCCTTCCTGCTCCTACTTTCTTTTACTTTTAGTTAAAACAAAGATACTACCTAACCATATGAGAGGCAGAGGAGTATGAGAGGGAGGCGACTGCTGCTCGACTTCGTGAGGCAGCTATTTAGGCAGTGGCTGCAGCACTCCCGTATAACACCCATTATGACTTTGGGTTTCACCAGGATCATCCATGGGAGTAGACCAAGCTAGGCCAAAAGCCTAAGCTTTGGGGAGTACGTGTTCTCCATGACTTTACATTCATGCTTATGCTTTCACTTTGTTAGCCGGTGTTTACACTTTGTCACTGTATTATCCATGCTAGTTTCTTTTCGTTTTCTTGTTTTCTTGTTTTGTGTTCGTTTGAGAAAACCCAAAAAGATTTTTCTTTCTTCTTTTGATTGTTGGGAGCTTTCCCGTGTAAATAGTTTTCTTTTTCTTTGTGTCCAGGTAGAAGATGTTGGTTACAATGCTTAGTGGTTCTTGCATGCTTACCTGTTTAGCTTTCAAAGAGCCATATTATTTTGTGTTCTCCTTTCTGTTTGCCTGCAGATTCAGCTTAGTCCAATGCGCTTATTATCGCTTTCATCGTTCGATCGTACAAATGAAAGGCAACAATGATGATATATGATGAAGTGAGTGAGACTGAAAAGCTGGTATGAGCTCTATCTATTTTGTTTTTGTAAATATGACTAGCTTGTCGACCCAGATTTAGCTTTATTGCGAGAAAACCATGTTTTCAATGACAACTTAGAGATCACAGTTTCTGATGCCATGCTTATTTAGGTGAGAGCTTATAATGGCTTGTCTTGAATGCCAACATAGATTTTGAGATGACTATGATGTAGTATAATAGGATGGTATTCTCCTTTGAATGTTTGAAGTGGCTTGACTTGATGCATGTTCATGCATGTAGTTGAAACAAAATTAACATAGCCTCTATGATGATCGTGTTCATGGTGATTTATATCCTGTTCATGCTTGCATTCAATGTTAGTCAAACTCATTGCATCTTGACGACTGTTGTCGCTCTCTAGTTGGTCGCTTCCCAGTCTTTTGCTAGCCTTCACTTGTACTAAGCGGAATACTGCTTGTGCATCCACCTCCATAAACCCAAAAGTTTTTCCATGAGATTCCACCATACCTACCTATTTGCGGTATCTACCTGCCGGTCCAACTAAATTTGCATGTGCCATTCTCTAAACCTTCAAGAAATAATCTGTTTTGCATGCCCGAACCGCTCATGTGGTGACAGAGGGCTATTGGTATCTTCCATGCTAGGAGTGTTATCCTCGACATGTGTTTATTCACTGTCATTCACGAGAAAGGGGCCGGTAATTGGAATGCCCAGTTCCACGCTTAAATCGAAAACATAACTGTAAAACAAGACTCCCCCCGGATTGATGTTAGTATGGACGGTACCCGAGGATTCGGCTAGCCGTGGAGTGTGATTGATTAGTGGTGGGGGAGTTAAAAAATTACTTTTCTGTTTGGGAACCTCCTATAGCATGAGTAGCATGGAAGATATTGAGAACTCTTGGTCATTGCGTTGACAATGAAAGCATGCCACCCAAAATTATTATCTCTGTTTTCAAAGCTTGAGCTCTGGCACCTCTGCAAATCAATGCTTCCCTTCGTGAAGGTCTGTCTATTTATTCTCCTGTCGAGTCATCCTCCTCTTATTTAAGCACCAATTAGAGAGCACCTCGGTCATTTTTATGCTTTGCTTTTGACTGATATTGAGTATGACTATGACTGGATCTTCGTTGCTATGAATTACAATGTTTAGTCAGCCCTTGATCTTTGAAAGTGCTCTGCATTTATGTTTTGCGGTCTCAGAAAGAGCTAGCGAGATACCACCTATTCATATTGCTTCATGCTTGTTTTGATTGACGTGTTGGTATTTGAAACCCATTATTATTTGCTCGTTAGCTGATTATGCCATTGATATTAGTTTACCACGAGACCTTTGTGTCATTTGCTTATGTGGTTAACTTGTAATCTTGCTGAAATTCTGGTTATGAGTTAGACATAGTTGCAACAACAAGATCAAATAGAATTTGTCAAAGTTTTTCTTTCTCTCTCAGTTTGCCAACTGAGTTGCTCAAGGACAAGCAAGGTTTAAATTTTGGGGGAGTTGATACGTCTCCATCGTATCTACTTTTCCAAACTCTTTTGCCCTTGTTTTGGACTCTATTTTGCATGATTTGAATGGAACTAACCTGGACTGACGCTATTTTCTGCAGAATTGCCTTGGTGTTATTTTTGTGCAGAAATCAAAGTTCTCCAAACGTCCTGAAAATTTACAGGGGGCAGTTTTGGAAAATAAGAAAAATATCTGCACCAAGTTCCACCTCGGGGGTGGGCCAGTGGGCCACAAGCCCTGGCTCTGCCACCACCCCCCTGGTGGTGGTGGGCAGGCTTGTGGGGCCCACACGGCTCTACCGCCCCCAATTCCAGCTCTATAAGACCCCTTTCGTCCCAGAAAAAATAAAAATAGAAGTTTTCGTCGCGTTTTCGATACGGAGGTTCCGCCACCACCTGCTCTTCATCTGGAGGGCAGATCTGGAGTCTGTCTTGGGCTCCGGAGAGGGGAAATCGTCGCCACCGTCATCATCAACCTTCTTCCCTCTCCAATTCCATGAAGCTCTTCGTCGTTCGTGACTAATCTATTCATAGGCTCGCTGGGCAGTGATGAGTAGGATGAGATCTATCATGTAATCGAGTTAGTTTTGATGGGGATTGATCCCTAGTATCCACTATGTTCTGAGATTGATGTTGCTACTACTTTGCTATGTTTAATGCTTGTCACTAGGGCCTGAGTGCCATGATTTCAGATATGAAATTATTATGTTGTCACCAATATATGTATGTTTTAGATCCAATCTTGCAAGTTGTAGTTACCTACTATGTGTTATGATCCGACAACCCCGAGTGAAAATAACCGGACCCACTCCCGGTGATGACCATAGTTTGAGGAGTTCATGTGTTCACCAAGTGCTAATGCGTTGGTCCGGTTCTTTATTAAAAGGAGAACCTTAATATCCCGTAGTTTCCTTTTGGATCCCGTTGCCATGGGAGGGATGGCCAATAGATGTCATGCAAGTTCTTTTCCCTAAGCACGTATGACTACACATGGAATGCATGCCTACATCACATTGACGAGCGGGAGCTAGCCACATATCTCTCTGTGTTATAGCTGTTGCATGATGAATATCATCCAAACAAATCACCGACCCATTGCCTACGAGTTTGTCCTACTGCTGCTGTTACTTGTCTTGCTTTGCTGCTGCTACTACTGTTGCTAATGTTGTTACTTGTCTTGCTCTGCTGCTGCTGCTACTATTGCTATTACGGTCGCTTGCTACTGTTCCTACTTGCTACTGCTCTCACTACTGCTTTTCCTTGCCGCTGGTATTGCTCGTTACACTACTGCTACCTGCTACAATTTTGATACGCTGGATGTTGACGGGAACTGACAACTTCCGTCAACGTGGCAACTTGGCGCCATTGATACAATCGTTAGGAATAGTCTGCCGTCAATAGATCGTTTCTGACACCGTTGTTATCATACTACTTTGCTTTTACTACTATGCTTGCAGATACTAATCTTTCAGGTGTGGTTGAATCTGACATATTCAGCTACTAATACTCGAGAGTATTCTCTCACCTCCTATAGGCGATCAACAAATGTGGGTCGAATACTCTACCCTCGAAAACTGCTGCGAACCCATGCGCTGGTGGGCCTTCAACAACAATCTTCAAGTTTTGATTGCCAGGAAGTGCTAGCAGCATTCTTCTGGTGCCGTTGCGGGGGAAGGTTCGTTGTCATCAGCATTCGTCTAGCTATTGCCAGAGAGTGCAGCCAACCGCCAATACTGATGTGAGCGCGAGGGTGATCAACCATGAAGCAGCCTAGTGGCCGCCTAGAGCAGGGAGCGCAGCTTGCTCGAAGAAGTCCAGAAGGAGACAGAGCTTCTTTCCTCTGCTGTGGACGTCTCCAACAAACTCCAGGAGAATGTTGGGATGTGGACGGAGAAGCTTGTCGACATTGCCGGCAGGCTTTCCGCCCAGCTCGGAAAGATGGGCCTGGGGCAGTGCACCTTCTCTGGCAGCGCTGAGGAGACGGCGATTGCGCGACTATCCATGTTCTTTGGACAGCTCGTCGACGTGTTGGCGAAGTATGAAGCGAGAGAGGCTGACGAATTCCTACATGGCCGTCACGAGTTGTGTCGCGAGGCCCTCCACAAGGTCCTGGTGAAGGTTGCCTAGCATAACCCTGACATCGATTTGAGCAAGGCCTTCTCCAAATTTCCGAAGGGGTTTGACACGAACGAACTCGACACCCTAGTTGTCCCGATCTCTGATAAGGATGGTTCTATAACCCTAAACAATTAACTTTATGTATCCGCAATGCTTGTACCGAAATCATTTGTCATGGGTTAATGTCACAACTTTTTATGTAATATTGTCTACTTAGGATGAATGTATATTTCCATTTGTGCTCAATTTTTGTACTTTCTTGTTTTAATCCCTATGCCTTGTGGGTGTGCTCACATCGGTACTTGGAAAGCTTGGGAGTGGGCCCTTAGCGATCGACCGGTGAAGCCACCGTCGGCGACGCCACCTTGTTATCCTTGTCGCGCCAGCTTAAAATGTTGAGCGGACTCGAAACAAAATGGAGTGTGAGCAATCCAAACAAGGACTCTTCAGGTGCAAGATTTCTCGTACAACTACAATTTTTTTTTCGGGGGGAAACAATTCGAATGTTTCACAATGATTTTACTTAACTTTCTCTCATTTCCTCTATTGCAACAAGGTGGTTGTTCCCGGACTTATAGGTATCCACACCATCAGTATTCAGAAGGCATGCATTCGGGGGCCTCTTCTTCTCGTTGCAGAAAAAGAAAGAAGAGAAAATAGAGGACGTTGGGAACATTGTTGGTTGATATATGTACGTCCTATCTATAATTTTTTATTGGTCCATGCCAATGTTATACAACATTAACATATTTTTGGCCACTTGTTGTTTGTTGCATGTTTTTTGATTCATAGAATATCCATAATAAACGAAATTGAAACGCAATAAAAATTTAAGGAGAATTATTTTGGAATATATGTGACTTTCGAGACTTGGAATCAATGTCAACGCAGGCCCACGAACTCCACTAGATACTAGGGGGCGACCCATACCCCTGGAACGCGGTGGTTGTTAGTGGTCACCCCGAAGTCGGTTAAATCTCTACTACGGTCGCAAGAAAGATAATTTATGGAAAACAATCATGTAAAGACTTCAGCCCCATCAGAGTTATGTATCTCCGGGAATTTAAGAAACGGTAAAGGGCTAGAAAACACGAATGCGAAACAGAATAGAACAGAGAGGGAGATCCAAACTCGGAGGGACTCCTGCCCCTCCACCTCCATGGAAGCCACAGACCAGAGGGGGAACTCTCCTCCCATCTAGGGGGACCCAAGGAAGAAGAACAAGGAGTGGGCTCTCTCCCTCTCTCTCCTAGAGGCGCCAGAGTGCCGCCCGGTCAAGGAGCGTGACGACGATCTACATCAACAATTTTTGCCGCCGTCAACACAACTCTCCCCCCTCTATGCAGTAGTGTAACACCTCTTTTGTCGATGTAACTCGCGACTTAAACATGGTGCTCAACACTACATACTACTTCCCAATGATACGTGGCTCTCCTATGATTTCTGAGTAGATCTGTTTTGTCCTATGGGCTAAATGGTGAAGTTGATATGATTTGTTTAGTTTGCTAGTCAAAATGTTGATGTACTTTGGTGCCCATCGTATGAGTGCGTGTGGATCACATCATAGGGTTAGTTGTATGTTGATAGGACTATGAATTGGAGGGCAAGAGTGACATAATACTTCTTCCTAACATCAAAATTGATGCATACAAGATTGCAGGGGCACCAATATATATATTAATGCTATGGTTGTGTTTTAACTCAATGAATGTTAGTAGTTGCGGATGCTTGCCAATAGTTCCAATCATAAGTGCATAGAATTCCATGTAAGGGATGACATGCTAGCAGTGGCCTTTCCCACATAAAAACTTGCTATCGGTCTAGTAACATAGTCAATTTCCTAGGGACAAATCCTTCTCTTGTGTTACAAAAAGCTTGCTACTACACTACTATATTTATTATTTTGCAGTTTATTTCCAGTTTTATTCTCACAATGAACTTCTAGTTTTATTCTTGTTTTATGTAAAGAAAATGTTAACTATGCGTAGAGTTGTATCGGCAGTCGATAGAACTTGAAGGAATATTTGTTCTTCCTTTAGCTCTTTGTTGGGTTCGACACTCTTATTTATCGAAAAGGGCTCCAAACGATACCCTATATTTGTGGGTTATCAAGGCCTTTCTCTAGCGCTCTTGCCGGGGAGCAATAGTGTGGGGTGAATATTCTCTTGTTTCCTTGTTTGCTTTATCACTAAGTAGTTTTTATTTTGTTCTTGTTTTCCATCTTTAGTTATGGGTAGGAAATGCAGAATACCTAAAATATTAGTGGTACCTTCCCAACCGATGTTTGAGGAACCACCCAAAATCTATCATACTCATGAAGCTTTTTTACTTGGATCATCTTTGATCCCTCTGTGCTCATGCTGAAATCCCAACTAGTTTAGTTTAGGACGAATCATTAGATGAGCATGCTTATTATGTGTGACACCACTGATCTCAAAAAAGCAAACTTTTATGGCATCATATTAATACTTTGCATTGCTATGCTTGGAATTTATGTCAAATATATGGTTTTACTTGTTGTTCTGAAGACCCTAAAGAACCCCTTCCCTACCAATGTGAGATTAGTGATAATGGAATCTTATTTTCTTATGGTAAAGGTATTTATAGTTATTCTGAAGTTCAACAAATTCAAGAATTAGTTGCTTTTAAGGATGCTTATGAAATTTCTTCTTTGATTGAAATGTATGTTCCTACTCTTTACAAATCTATTTTTTTGCCATACTTAAATATTGCTATGAAAACTATACTTCTAATGAAAATGTTAAATAATATATTGAAAGAATGACAGCAGCCTTGGAAAAGAATAATATTTTGCAGGATGGAAAAAAGAAATTGCTGAAACTGTGAGCTCATTCGATGAAAAAGATGATGAGGGGAGTGAAGAAAAAAAGGTGGAAGAGCGGATTAGCTACCCGTGCCCACCTTCTAATGAGAATAACTCTTCAACTCATACATTGTTTAATTTCCCTTCATGATTACCGAAGCATGAATGTTGTAATAATATCTATGATGTCGTTGATTCTTTTGAAATATCCCTTTTTGATGAAATTGATGCTTGCTATACTTGTGGACAAGATGCGAATATGAATTATTCTTGTGAAGATGAACTTGCTATAGTTCCTTATGTGAAGAATGAAGTTGGTGCTATTGCACCCACACATGATAGTCCTATTATCTTTTTAAATTCTCCCAACTACACTATTTCAAAGTAGTTTGCTCTTATTAAGGATTATATTGATGGGTTGTGTTTTACCATTACACATGATGATATTGATGGATATAATATGCAAGTTATTGCTGCTCCTACTTGCAATTATTATGAGAGAGGAACTACATCTCCACCTCTTTATGTTTCAACACGATGAAATTGCAACAAACTGCTTATGCTATGTATTGGCCTTTTATTGATGTGCATGAATTGTTATTTTATGAAATGCTGATGCATAGGAAGAGAGTTAGACTTCATCATTGACGGATATATGTTGCTTTGTGCTAGCTACTAAATTACAAATCATTGTTAAGTAAAATTGGCTTTGATATACCTTGGGATCCGGGTGGATCCATTATTTGAGCACTTTATGCCTAGCTTAATGGCTTTAAAGAAAACACTACCAGGGAGACAACACAGAAGTTTTAAAGAGTCATTTATTTCTGATATGTGCTTTCATAACGTTTAAAAACAAAAAAATATAGAGGGCAACCTAAAGCTTTTCAAAAAGGAAAGCTAAAGTGAGTAAGACGAACACCGTTGAAGTGGGGGACGGCCTGAACTTTGTTCATGCCCATGGAAACTTTGTGAATCTCGCTTATAGAAACTTTTCCATAAAATAATTATCCCCTTGTACAAGCCATTGTATTATAAAAATAATATGCCAAGATTTATCTTTAGCATGATTAGTTTGAGTGTTGGTACATGCGGTGCAAAACACAAACTTTGGATGTTGTGCGTGCACTTACATTTTTTACTAGAATGTCGAAAGTTTGTGACATTTTTACACAGTAATTATATGTGAATTATTTATTTTGTACTAAGTTTTCAGAATTTTTAAAGTTACACAAGTATGGTTATTGTTCATATTACTACAGACTGTCCTGTTTTTGACAGATTCTATTTTTTGATGCATTATTTTGCTTGTTTTGATGAAACTATCAATTGTATTGATGGTATAAGCCACATAGAAGTTATATTATAGTAGCTACAATGAAAAAACAAAATATGAATGGGTTATCAATAGTACATAAGTTAGTGATTTGCATTATTATACTGACGGGTCTCATGAATTTTTTGTTAAGTTTTGTGTGGATAAAGTGTTCGAAGATCCAGGAGGTCTTGATATAAGGAGAAGGAGCAGAGGCAAGAGTTCAAGCTCGGAGATTCCCAAGGAGCCTAGAGTAAATATGCAAGGAGAATCAAGCGTGTAAGCTAATTGGGGATGCCCCGGAAGGTATCCCATCTTTCTTCAGCATGTATTGGTATGTTTTCGCCTTTGTTTCATTCACATGATATGCGGAAATCTCGGATCGCCATTTGTGTTTAGGTTTCACTTTTATGTTATGCACCATGATTTTATGAGATAGTCCATGGTTGACTTATATAATTCTCATTCCACTTCACTTATATCTTTTGAGTATGGTTTTATAGAATACTTCATGTGCTTCACTTATTTCATTTGATGTTTGGATTTCTGTTTCTCTACAAATAGAAAACGGTTATTTGTAGAATGCTCTTCCAATTCACGTATATTTATTAGAGAATGATATTTCTTATAAATAAATAAACTCTAATGCTTCACTTATACCTAATTAGAGAGTGAAAAGTAATTGGTCATTTACATGGTTAGTCATAAAATCCTACATAAAACTTGTAGATCACTGAGTATGCTATGTTAGATTCCCTACAATAGTTTTGCGACATTATGATAGTAATATGTGGGTGTACTAGTTGATGATTGTGGATAAGTAAGAATATTTGTGCTAAGGTGTGTGATACCCGAAGCATGCACGTATAGTCTCTGGATATTCGATGAAGTTGGAGCATAATTTATCCTTGATTGAAATCCTTTTTGTTGTTACAATCGCAGTCGCGTGATGGTTAACTCCTCCCAACCTTCTCCCTCGGGGCATGTAGGTAGTGCTTTTCTTAGGGAGAGCTAATAAAATCTTGCAATAAGTATGTGAGTTCTTTATGACTAATGTGAATCCATGGATATACACACTCTCACCTCCACATATTTGCTAGCCTCTTTGATACCGTGCATTGACCATTCTCACCTTGAGGATCGCGGCAACCTTTGGCAATGCATCCAAACCCCGGGACATGATACACTCTGCTGCACATAAGCCTTATTATGTCTTCCTCAAAACAGCCACCATACCTACCTATTATGGCACTTCCATGGCTATTCGAAGATATATTGCCATGCAACTTCCACCCCTTCCATTTTGATAACTTGAGCATTCATTGTCATATTGCTTTGCATGATCGTAAGATAGCCAGGATGATGTTTACATGGCTTGTCCTTTTTTGATGTCTGTGCTACACTAGATCATTCCAAATACTGGTACACTCCTAGAGGCATACATACAGATTCATACTTTGTTCTAGGTATCGAGTTGTAATTAAATAGAAGTGTGATGTTCATCATAATTCATTATTAGAGCATTTTCTGTGTGAGGAAAGGACGATGGAGACTATGATTCCCCCACAAGTCAGGATGAGACTCTGGACAAAAATAAAAAACAAGGAGAAAGAAGGAAAAAAAGCAAGAAACAAAGAGAAAGAAAGAAAAAAAAACAGACAAGGGCATGCTAGTTCCACACTTGTTCTTCAAAGTAGCACCAGGTTTTTCATATGGAGTGTCCCCTATGCTGTCACTTTGATATACTAGTGGGAATTTTTCATAATTAGCTTTCATACACTTATAGCTCTTAGTGCATCCGTTGCATGGCAATCCCTACTCCTCGCATTGATATCTTTTGATGGGCATCTCCATAGCCTGTTGATACGCTGAGTTGATGCGAGACTTTCTTCTTCACTTTAAACCCTTTCAAACCTACCACCATATTCAATTCCACCTTTTTGCTCTATCCATGGTTCATGCTCATGTATTGAGTGAGTAATAAAAAGTTGAAGCGCGTTAAGAAGTACGATTCAATTGCTTGATTTGACAATGGGGTGCTCATGATTTATACCTTATGCTAGGAAGACCAAGCATGACAAGCTATATGATTTTGTAGGGATATCATTCTTCAAGCATTGTTATTTTGAAAGGACATCATTGTTTGCTAGTAAACCTGAGTATGGCTGTCTTTTTGATAAAGGATAGACTATTGCCTTGAATCACTTGTATCTTAATATTCATGCCATGATTAGAGATATGTTCAAGATTATGTTAGGTAGCATTCCACATCAAAAATTATCTTTTGAATCATTTACCTACCCGAGGGCGAGGAGGAATTAACCTTGGGGATACTTATATGTCTCCATCGTTTTGGCAACATTTTATACAATTTATTGGACTAAGATATTGATCCTGTGCCAACTGCGAGTTCCTATTTGTTGCATGTTTTTTGTTTCGAAGAATATCCGTATCAAACAAAGTCCAAAGGCGGTCAAAATTTATCGAGAATTATTTTGGAATATATGTGATTTTTGGGAGTTGGAATCAACGTCAACCGAGGCCCACGACCACCACTAGGTACCACGGCGCGACCCATACCCCATAGCGTGCGATGGTGGTTAGTGGTCACCCCTTAAGTTGGTTGCAACTCTAATTCACAAGAAAGAAAGATAATTTATGGAAACAAAACATGTAAAAATTTCAGCCCTATCGGAGATACGGATCTCCTCCGGGAATAAAAAAATGGCGAAGGGCGAGAAAACAGGAACAGGGAAACACAAGAGAACAGAGAGGCAGATCCAATCTCGAAGGGGCTCCTGCCACTCCACTGCCATGGATGCCACGGTTCAAAGGGGGAACTCTCCTCCGATCTAAGGGGGAGTCTTCTACTGCAACAAAAGACCTTCCAACGGCGCTAGAAACAAGTGTGCTGACGGGAGACTATTCTTGTCTTGATACTCCTGAGCAACGGCACCAGGAATCCTTCTGCTACGGCTACGCCTTTAGGGACTTCCTTGGCAAATATGCAAAGTATTCCCCCGTGGCCTTGGAGCCTTGCGTTGGTGTTCCCTCGAAGTGGAAAGGGTGATGTAGCATAGCGGCGGTAAGTATTTCCCTCAGTTTTGACAATCAAGGTATCGATCCAGTGAAGGAATATCACAAGTAGCTGCACAAACACAAAGAGCTTGCACCCAACGCTATGAAGGGGTTGTCAATCCCTTATAGATTTGTTTGCCAAGTTAGAAGTGAAAACAACAAAGTAAGGAAGCAAAGTAAAAGCGAAAGTGGAAATGATAGGTTTGAATAGACCCAGGGGCCGTAGTGTTCACTAGTGGCTTCTCTCATGAAAGCAAGTAGACGGTGGGTGAACGAATTACTGTTGAGCAATTGATAGAACCGCGCAAAGTCGTGACGTTATCTATGGCAATGATTATATCTATAGGCATCACGTCCAAAACAAGTAGACCGATACTTTATGCATCTCCTACTATTACTCCACACGTCGACTGCTATCCAGCATGCATCTAGTGTATTAAGTCCAAAAGAACAGAGTAACGCCTTAAGCAAGATGACATGATGTAGATGGACAATCTCATATCTACGATAAAGCCCATCTTGTTACCCTTGATGGAAACAACACGATGCGTGCCTTGCTGCCCCTTCTATCACTCGGAAAGGTCACCACACGGTCTGAACCCAAAACAAGCATTTCTCCCATTGCAAGAATCATAGATCTAGTTGGCCAAACAAAACCCAAGACTCAGAGAGACTTACAAGGATATCAAATCATGCATATAAGAAATCAGCAAAGACTCAAATATATATCATAGATAATCTTATCACAAATCCACAATTCATCGGATCTCGACAAACACACCGCCAAAGAGGATTACATCGGATAGATCTCCATGAAGATCATGGAGAACTTTGTATTGAAGAGCCAAGAGAGAGAAGAATCCATCTAGCTACTAACTATGGACCCGTAGGTCTGAAGTGAACTACTCACGAGTCATTGGAGGGGCGATGATGTTGATGAAGAAGCCCTCCAACTACAAAGTCCCCTCCGGCAGGGCACCGGGAAGGGTCTCCAGATGAGATCTCGGGGAAACGGAAGCTTGCCGCGGCGGAAGAATTGTTTTCGCGGATGCACTGATTTTTTCTGGATTTTTAGGGAATTTATAGGCCAAAGACCTAGGGCAGGGGAGCGCCAGGGGGGCCACAAGCTTGGTTGCCGCGGCCTGCCCCCTCGCAGCGGCAACAGGGCTTGTGGGCCCCCTATGGGCCCACTTGCTTGGCCCTCAAGCCTCCCGATCTTCTTCTGTTCTAGAAAAATTTATTTTGGGGATTTTATTCCGTTTGGACGCCGTTCCAAAATCAGATCTGAAAGAGTCAAAAACACAGAAAAAACAGGAACTGGCACTTGGCACTGAGTTAATAAGTTAGTCCCAAAAAAGATATAAAAGGTAAACAAAACATCCAAAGTTGACAAGATAACAGCATGAAACCATCAAAAATTATAGATACGTTTGGGACGTATCAAGCATCCCCAAGCTTAACTCCTGCTCGTCCTCGAGTAGGGAAGTGATAAAGAATGAATTTTTGATGCTTTCATGCTACCTAGCATAGATGTCCTTTGTAACTCCTCTTATGTGACGTGAATGTTCAGATCCATTAGATTCAAAACAATAGTTTGCTATTGACGTGGAAACAATAATAATTGAAGCAAACTAGCAAGGTAATCATGAACTTTCAAAATTACAAGGCCAA
The DNA here is from genome assembly GCF_904849725.1 of Hordeum vulgare subsp. vulgare. NCBI lineage: Eukaryota > Viridiplantae > Streptophyta > Magnoliopsida > Poales > Poaceae > Hordeum > Hordeum vulgare. The sequence goes on along the minus strand of NC_058523.1, from coordinate 250,290,259 downwards.
AAGAAAGTCATCCCTACAAAATCATATAGTCTGGCTATGCTCTATCATCGTTGCACAACGAATTTAAATCATGCACAACCCCGGTATTGGCCAAGTAATTGTTTTCACACCTTTACTTTCTCAAAAAATTTCAAGTCTCACGCAATACATGAGCGTGAGCCATGGTTTTAGCACTATAAGTGGTGTGGAGTGTGGTGGAGGTTGCAAGACAAACAAGGAGAAGATGGTCACATTAACTAGGCATATCAATGAGCTGTGGAGATGCTCATCAATAGATATCAATGTGAATGAGTAGGGATTGCCATACAAATGATGCAATAGAGCTAAGAGTATGTGAAAGCTCTTAATGAAAACTAGTGGGTGTGCATCCAACTTGCTTGCTCACGAAGACCTAAGGAAAATTTGAGGTAGCCTATCATTGGAATATACAAGCCAAGTTATATAATGAAAATTTCCCACTAGCTATATGGTGGTGACAAAACGAGAGACTCTCAATCATGAAGATCATGGTGCTTAATATGCACAAGTGTGGAAAGATAGTAACATTGTCCCTTCTCTCTTTTTCTCTCTTTTTTTATGGGCTCTTAGGCCTCTTTTTTTTATTTTTTTATTTTGGTGGGCATCTTTGGCCTCTTTTATTTCCTCACATGGGACAATGCTCCATCAATGATGATCATCACACTTACAACTCAAAACATAGAGCGACGATGACTCTATATGGAATGCCTTCGGTAGTGTACCGTGATAATGATCTAGCATGGCATATACATTAATGGAAACATCATGCTAGCTATCTTACGATCATGCAATGGCAATGTAGACGTGGTGGCACATGTCATGGTGGTAGTTGCATGGCAATATATCTCGGAATGACTTTGAAAAATCCATAGTAGGTAGGTATGGTGGCTATTTTGAGGAAGGCTAATGGTGGGTTTTGTGCACCGGCGAAAGTTGCACGACACTAAAGAAGATAGTTATGGTGGAAGGTGAAAGTGCATCTAAACCATGGACTCAACATTAGTCATGAAGAACTCATATACTTGTTGCAAAAGTTTTAGTAGTAATCGAAACAAAGCACTCAATGCATACTCCTAGGGGAAGGGTTGGTAGGTATAAACCATCGTGCGATCCGGACCACCACACAAAGGATGACAATCAATAGACTAATCATGCTCAGACTTCATCACATAGCGGTTCACCATACGTGCATGCTACGGTAATAACTAACTTCAACACAAGTATTTCTAGATCCACAACACCTTACTAATATAACTTCAATATTACCATAACCATAACTCAAAACTAGTTGAGATGAATCAAACTTCTCTAACTATTCAATGCACATGAAGGTGGAAGTTTTCTTATCCCTTTGGATAACTACCCCTTTTGAGACTACATTCATAGCAAATATCAACTACCAAGACACGCACCACCGTGCTCTAAAAGATATAAGTGAAGCCATAGAGCAAAAACAACTAGCTTAAAAGATAGAAGTGAAGCACATGTGAGCTGAATTGTCTAACCAAAGGATATTAGTGAAGCTCGACAAAATCAGGTGAGTGCATGTCTCTCTCTCTAGGTGTGCAGCAAGGATGATTGTGACACAACAAACATAAATGACTCCTACGATACAAGACGCTCCAAGAAAAACACATAACATGTGGTGAATAAAAATATAGCCCCAAGTAACGTTACCGATGGATTGAAGACGAAAGAGGGGATGCCTTCCCAGGGCATCCCCAAACTTAGGCTTTTAAGGAATCCTTGAATCATCTTGGGGTGCCTTGGGAATCCCCAAGCTTGAGCTCTTGCCACTCTTTATGTTTTTGTCCATAAGAACTTCACCCAAAATTGAAAACTTCGCAACACGAAACTTAAACAGAAACTCGTGATAACATTAGTATAAGAAAGCAAACCACCACTTCCTTAGGTACTGTAGCACACTTAAATTCTACTTATGTTGATGTTGGGTTATTGTATTTTCAATCTTCCATGGCTAATACCGCCCGATACTATCCATAGTTTCATCAAAATAAGCAACCAACACAACAAAAACAAAATCTGTTAACAGCAGACCAGTCTGTAGCAATCTGTATACTTTGTATATTTCTGAAACTTCAAAAATTCTGAAACATTATGACAGTTTGAAGAATTTGCGTAGCAATCAGAAGTAAAAAGAATCAACTCAAAAGAACTTACAGAAAAAAACGAAAATTCTTTTGGTGAGCAGAAAGTTTATGTCCTTTCCAGCATGACCAAACGATCATCCCCAAGACTAATCATAACGGTTTTGCTTGGCACAAACAAAAAAAGAAACACAAAAAACACAATCATAACAGAATTATGAAAGTGTGGAAAACACAAAACAGAAATAAAAAGGATAGATTCGTTGGGTTGCCTCCCAACAAGCGCTATTGTTTAACGCCCTTAGCTAGGCATAAGGTGATGGAATCACGTATAGTCATCCTTGGTGCTCAAACCATAAGTAGTCCTCATCTTAGATTCATAAGGCAATCTTATTTTCTTTCTAGGAAAATGATCCATGCCCTTCTTTAGGGGAAATTGAAATCTAATATTCCCTTCCTTCATATCGATGATAGCACCAATAGTCCTTAGGAAAGGTCTACCAAGAATAATGGGACATGAAGGATTGCAATCTATGTCAAGTACAGTGAAATCCACGCGTACATAGTTCTTATTTGCAACAATAAGAACATCATCGATTCTTCCCTTGGGTTTCTTGACAGTAGAATCCGCAAGGTGCAAATTAAGAGAACACTCTTCAATCTCATGAAAACCAAGAATATCACATAAAGACTTTGGAATCGCGGAAACACTAGCACCCAAATCACACGAAGCATTGCACTCATAGTTTTTGATCTTGATTTTGATTGTAGGTTCCCACTCATCATGAAGTTTTCTAGGTATAGAGACTTCTAGTTCGAGCTTCTCTTCAAGAGATTTCATTATAGCATCTACGATATGCGCGATAAAGGCTTTGCTTTGGCTATAAGCATGTGGAGAGTTTGCAATGGATTGCATCAAAGAAATGCGTTCAAACAAGGAGCAACTATCGTAATTGAATTCCTTGAAATCCAAAGTGGGAGTTTCATTACTACCCAAAATTTTGATTTCTTCTACTCCACTCTCCACACCTTTATCATCAAGATAGGTGGACTCCGAATCATTGGGGTGTTTTTCAACCAAAGTGGATTCATATCCAGCCCCTTCATCAATAGGTTTGACACGCGAAAACAAAGATTCAAGAGGAGTCACACCAAGCACTTTAAGATCTTCGTGATTTGCATCACTAGAAGTTACCCTTTTAAACCATTCATGCCTAGCGCGAATTTGGGCGGTTCTTTCTTTTCTCTCATTCATGGAGACACGCATAGCTTTCAAAGATTCATTCAAGTTGACCCTGGGAGGAGCACATCTAACTTTCAAAGCATCAATATCACAAGACATCCTATCAACGATCTTAGCCAAATCGTCAATTTTGACTAGTTTTTCCTCTATGGACGCATTAAAAATCTTTTGAGAGTTGATGAACTCTTTGATATTACTCTCTAAATCAGAGGGTAATTTGTTATGATTTCCATAAGCGTTGTTGTAGGAATTGCCATAATTGTTAGAGGAGTTACTAGGAAAAGGCCTAGGAACATGGTTTCCTCTAGAAGCATTGTTGTTGCCAAAAAATTTCCTACCAACAAAATTAACGTCCAAACTAGCGTTGCTACTCTCAATCAAGGAAGACAGTGACATGTCATTAGGATCTAAAGGAGCATTTCTACTAGCAACCAAATTCATCAACTCGTCCATCTTAGCACTAAGCGAATTAATTTCTTCTCTAGCGTGTACCTTTTTGCTAGCAGTGACCTTTCACTGTGCCACTGAGAGTAGTTGGTCATGATATTGTCTAGGAGTTTTGTAGCGTCTCCTAACGTGATTTCCATGAACGTTTCACCTGAGGCGGAGTCCAAGATATTGCGAGAAGCCAAACTCAAACCAGCGTAAAAGATTTGTATAATCATCCACAAATTCTAGCCATGAGTGGGACAATTTCTAATCATTAACTTCATCCTCTCCCAAGATTGTGCAACGTGTTCATTATCAAGTTCCTTGAAATTCATGATATCGTTACGTAAGGAGATAATCTTAGCCGGCGGAAAATACTTGGATATTAAGCATCTTTGCACTTATCCCAAGAATCGATACTATTTTTAGGCAAAGAAGAAAACCAAGTTTTTGCGCGATCTCGCAACGAGAAAGGAAAAAAGCTACAACTTAATCACGTCATTATCCACATCTCTTTTCTTTTGCATATATCAAAGCTCAATGAAGGTATTGAGATGGGATGCGACATCTTCACTAGGAAGGCCAGGAATTGCTCTTTCATAACAAGATTCAGCAAAGCTGCGTTGATTTCATACGATTCTGCACTAGTGGCGGGAGCAATCGGAGTACTAATAAAATCATTATTATTGGTACTCGAGAAGTCCCAAAGTTTGGTGTTTTCAGCCATGATGACTTCAACAAACAAACAAGCACACAAGCAATCAAGACAACTGGTAAAAGAAAATGGCAAAAAGGCAAAAGAAAAAGGAAAAGGAGAAAGGCAAAGGAAAAAGGCAAATGAAAACGGCAAATGTGAAGTGGGGGAGAGGAAAACGAGAGGCAACTGGCAAAAAAGTAAATGCAAGAGATGAGTTTGTGAGACCTACTTGGATAGATCTCTCCTTCCCCGGCAATGACGCCACAAATACTTCTGCTACTGCAACAAAAGACCTTCCCACAGTGCCAGAAACAAGCATGCTGACGGGAGACTATTCTTATCTTGATACTCCTCAGCAACGACACCAGGAATTCTTCTGCTACGGCTACGCCTTTACGGACTTCCTTGGCAAATATGCAAAGGATTCCCCCGTGGCCTTGGAGCCTTGCGTTGGTGTTCCCTCGAAGCGGCAAGGGTGATGTAGCACAGCGGCGGTGAGTATTTCCCTCAGTTTTGAGAACCAAGGTATCGATCGAGTGAAGGAATATCACAAGTACCTGCACAAACACAAATAGCTTGCACCCAACGCTAAGAAGGGGTTGTCAATCCCTTATATATTTGTTTGCCAACTTAGAACTGAAAGCAACAAAGTAAACAAGCAAAGTAAAAGAGAAAGTGGAAATGATAGGTGTGAATAGACCCGGGGGCCGTAGTGTTCACTACTGGGTGGCGCTCTGACTCCTAGCAGCATCATAAGGAGCGCCTCCCTGCGCTGTCACCCGTTGTACACTTTCATCAGGGTGTTGTGGACTAGGTTGGCCGTGCATGCCAAGAGATTGGTGCGTAGGGGCCTTGCATGCACGCCGTTCGGGGTCACCTCCCCCGGGGTGTTGATGGCAGTTGTCTTGTGATGCATGCGATGGAGGTGTCGCCGCTAGCGTCGTCGCATTATGCGTGGTGTTTGCCATCATTGCCGCTGCAGTTTCGCCTTGAGACCTCGCCGGACTTCACGACGGCTAGGTACGGGTCATGACTCGCAGAGCTCCGAGTGGTGTTGTGATTGCGCTCTCCGGTGCACAGTGCGCGGTGTTCCCCCCCTCCACCCCTTCATCGCCCGTATCAGCCAGTGTGAGCAACTTCGACAAAGACGGGACGACCGCTAATTCTCCCCTCGTCTTCTTGGGCGCCATGGGAGTTGATGAAGATGTTCGGAAGACACACAGTATTGGAGAAGATTCATGCACCAAATCCAACCTACCTGGAGCGCAGAAGATGTCGGGGTACGATGATCTATGGGACCGGTACGGTCCCTTTTGCTATGGTTCTACACGGACTACGGGCGCAAAGAGATCATCACCGACAGCTCTGTGCATGGGGGTTTAGACATGTCCGGGGTGCTCGGGAGTGTAAAACTCTACATCCTACGTTCTTGTAGATTATGTGGGTGTTCATATTACCGATGCGCTTGCCCGACAAGGATGCTCGAGGGATGCAACTACGCGTGTAGAATGAAAAAAGTGTCGACCTTTCTAAAGTAGCCATGGTCCTCCTTCAATACTCCAAGGGGTTACCACAGTGACTAATGATTCTTTCCAATGGAGAATAGTCCACACTACCAAAACTACTGACAGAACCTATAGTGGGCAATATCTAACTGTGATGGATAGAGACAGGCGCATTAAATGCGCAATGAGGTGGCGCGCTGGCAACATTCCCTGGCAAGGATTGCCTCTCCTTTCGTGTTGTTCACCCAACTGCCTTCTATTTATATGACACGCCAAGGTACATGTGTCATTAAAGCTGATGCGCGCCTCTGACCAGGCCCACCTAACCGCCTACACGCTCGACACCTCACTGATGTTGATGATCATCCTGATGAGGAGGAGCGGCTGAGATCTGGAGGGGCCGTGGTGAAAGGACTATGAAGTCGCCTAGAGGGGGGTGAATAGGCATTTTAAAATCTTTTGCGGATTTGGCTATATCCTAATGCGGAAATAAATTAAGCGGATATGTTTCAAGCTCAAATCCTAATTATAGTAGGGTCAACTAAGTGCACCAACAACTTGTTCTAATAACATGAGCACAACAAGGATACTAACAAGCACAAGTAAGTCACACAAACTTACTTGATTAATGTCACAAGATATGGAAGTGTATGACACAAGTTAGGCATTCGCACTGACCACAAGACATATCGATAATAGCAATTATGAATTGCGAGATATCAAGTGTAGGCCTATATAATTAATCTTTACAAGGAAATATACAACTCAAGATAATGAGGATGATAATATATATATTGAATGTATGCTCAAGTAGCCAAAGTAAACCACAAGTGAGGAGTTAGGGTTCGGGATAACCAAAGTCACGGAGACAAGGATGTATCCGAATGTTCACTTCCTTTGAGGGAAGCTAGTCACCTTTTGAGAGGTGCATGTTACCACAAAGATACACCAAGGCCATGAAGGCTCACCCTATTCTCTTCGAGATATTACCACGAAGGCGATTCCCAACCACTAGTGGTAGACCTGGAGGCGGGCTCCAAACCTTCAAAAAAATTTGGGGGACAAACCACAAGTTGATTCCTCACCGAAGCACTCCTACCATGTTGGAGTATCCAACCTCCAAAAGTAACAATATCAAAGGGGAAATAGTCAAGACTTTCTCAAATCACAAATTTCTTTTGTCAAAATAGAGAGCAAGAGTGGATGTATGCTTGGATGAAATATCTCTCGAGAACTCTCATAAATTTATTCGGAATTTACCACAAGAATTCTAAAATCCCTCTCTCTCAAATCCCACCAAAAGAAACTAATTCTTTGGAGGGATTGAAGCGGAGAGGAACAATGGAGGAGGTGAACAAATGAACCATAGATCCATGGAATAGTTTTCCCCCAAATGTATTGGAGTTTTGAAGCTTGGGGGAGGAGGAGAGAGCTCAAAACGATGGGGAAATCACAGATCCAAAAGCTCTGACTCGTCAGGGAAGAAGGTTACCTTATATAGTGCCCCACCAAATCTTCCCATTATGCACAGAAAAATGTAGCCCAGCACTTCTGGGCTTGCACGGAACTTCTGGGCTCCCTATTTGGCGAACGGTCTAAACTTTCTGGTTGGCCCGGAACTTGCCCCGAATCCTTCCCGAAACTTCAGCCCCCCGGAACTTCCAGGAGGGCCTGGAACTTCCCGGTTCCCTTTGGGCCAGGTTTTTGCAAATATTCTGTCAAGCCTGGAACTTCCGGCCCCCAATAAACAACCAACATACAAATAGTAAAACATGCATAAGTTTTACATATAAACTCAGATTTTGATGATCTTAGGCTTGTTTTGTAGCTATTTAAAATCACTCGGTCTTCACATAGAGAACCACCCAATATCAAACAAAATGGATGATGCAATTAATTAAAAGTTTTGAATATGAAATTTGGGGAACCCTCTTAGGCTTATGGTTTTACTTTGGGATATATGATAGGAGTGGAATTATGCATAGAAGATGTTGACTTGAGCCAGTCCATTGCGAAACCATTTGATCCCCTCTTAATAGTGTCGGATCCCTATAACTCAAGAATCATAAAAGAGATACACTACATAGCTATCGATAATCCATTCTTTAGTGTATATGTTTATTCGGTGGTCATCACTCCACACCACTAACGTCAAAGGAACTAATACCTTTGGGTAGAGCCTTTCAATTGAGCTTGATGTGATTGTTTCTTCTTGGCTCAAGTTGAAGGAAATACATTTGTGAAGTCTTCAACTAGCTCTCCCATACACAATGTGGAAAGCCTTGCTTTATATTCATCTTCAATCGTCCATCATGGGAACATAGACAAGCTTCAAGCATGTAATCCTTCAGGATGGTTATCTTGAACTTGTCCTTGTCAAACATGATCATGAACACTTGATGTCATCATGTCATGAACACTTGTAATCTATCTCTTGATGCGAGCCCATGAGAATTACATAACCCTCAAAAACATAGACAACACATAGTATGGGTTAGTACACAATTTGAAATTGATAATTACTTACCAAACCACTTGATCACATGTTGTACATCATTTGCGCTGATGTGATGACAAAATTTGAGTTAACTCCTTGATCTTCATCTTGATCAACATTTACGTTTGATCCATGATTAATCTTGATGTCTTGAAGGCCCTATTGATTTTTTATTAGGCTTCATTGTTTAAGAAATGATTACCAATATCTCAATTCACCATGACCATATCATGTTTCTCCATGAATCTCATATTGCTATAACTTGATCGTCTTCATGATACATCTTAGTCTCTTGAGTGGCACAATAAATTCTTAACTTGAATTACTTGCTGGAAGACATAATCATCCATGAGTCTACATATGAGCTCATCATGATCCTATTTTCAAGACATATGTAGAATTCTTCTTTTTAATTGTTCTCTCAAGATATTGATCCATCATTGTTCAAACCATACGCCAAAGCATGAGAATGTTTGAGATCCTCAATGAACTCCACATAGATCACATCTTGTTCATCACATGGAATTCATATCGATCGTGTCATATTTGATTAAATCATTGCGCTGATCCTTGATGCATGCACAACAATATGTATATGACATGAATTTAGAATTCATTCGAGCTGCTTCTTGCATCTTCATGGAACAAACATAATTCAATTCATACAATATTCTTCATGCATTGCAAATAGAACATTCCTTCAAATGTATAACTCAATGCAAACATTAGTCTATTAGGATTGTTATCAACTACCAAAACCACACATTGGACTACATGCACTTTCAATCTCCCCATTTTGGTAGTTGATGACAATCTCAACAAGAGGATTTATATAATGAATTTTGACACAAGTATGCAATTTATCCAACGATACATTGAATACTTGCGATGGTTTTGATAGCATCAAGTATCACAAAGATACTTGAGTTTATCTCACTTGGTGTACTAACATCAAAATACTACACAAAGATTTTATGTTGGTAGAACCACAATATATAGAGCAAGCTACCCCCACAATATATGCATGTGTGAACGAACTATGAATTTCCTTGCATATATTGGTTGACATACACTAGGTGGAGTTTTCTCTATATATATTCATTCATGCAATAAACATATATACCTAGGTTTAATATGCATGAATGATAATAAGCCATAAGGACTTTCAAATTATCTTAAATACTCTAAATTTCTCTCCCATTGGCAACAAATGCAAAATGGGAAATTCTCAAAGACATTGAGTTCCTCCTTGTCGTATGCATATTACAAGATGTGAATGTAATAAATGCACATATTTAGTTACAAGAAATTTCAATAGGATCTCGGGATCTAGAGATTGCAATAGGTATGATATGAAAAATTAGCATTCACCATGTGAGGAAAACAGTCAAAAGATCCAAGAAACATATTTTGGACAATATATATTATGAATATCCAATTCAATCATCATGATAAGAATGGATCCAAAATACATCCAAACGCATGAGTGTGAAAGATCATATGCAAAACATATAAGCACTCGGTTCACAACCTTTATCAAGTCCATCAATGACTCAATAGGGAAAGAACCAAGTGACCGGCAATGATCAAGTTATAGCGAGCAAATATGGGAACTTATTTATGTGCAAAAAATTCTAAGTGGACAATAGTAGTCTAGGTATCCACAAAGAGACTTGCATACATAAAGCAGTCAAAATTGATAAGAACATGATATGCACAAATTAACATTACTATACACTTGTGATCCTAGCATAAGAGCAAGGCACATGGCACAAAGAACATGGCAAAAATTGATCTCATTTGTGTAACCATGAATTTCCAAGTAAGATAGAAAATACCACGAGAAATTAGAGTGTTTTTTCAATTTCATAAAAAATGCACATGAGAGAAGATTCTAGGAATTGATATGCAATGAATTGCTTAATTCGCATGTCTTCGGATGAGTTAATCATGACTATGATTTTGTAGATCGCCATTAGATGATTCTACTCAACTGTCTAACCATTCAGATAGAGTGTTCTCAAGAACACGTAGGAAAACACAAATACAATACGTACTATTACATGCTATGATACAACCTAAACAAGGTTGAGTCTACTTATATACATGCATGAAGTAAATACTTGTTACCGAGAAAGCATTGGTATGTAGTAGTAATGAATGAGTCATATACTGTTGGCTCTTACTTCCTCGTGGTGACACCACCTTATTTATGAATATGCCAAGATAAAAATGCTTCTCCAATGTACCTAGATCACTTTTAAGTACAATATGGTCCCCAAACTTATTGGGTCCAAAGTAGTTAGTCTGAATACAATATATATGGCAAACCCAACTGAATTATGTGCATATAGATACGAATTTGAATTTCATGCACATGTTAGCTATTAAGAATATGAAGGATTTACCATATATATTGGATCAAATAAAGTAAACAAGGCATGAGAATTTATACATAGTAAATATGCCTACACAAGCCTACTAATATCCAAAGAGATACAAATTGGACAAATGAACACTTAACTACTATACTTCCAATAGGCTCACTAATTATTCATGTTGTCCCAAATAAATCAAGGTGACAAATCAACATATGATAGCACACCAAGTTCAGCACATAAACCAAGCAAACACAATGAGCATATAAGATATGCATTGCACATATTATTACATGCATATCTCACTTAAGTAGATATACTATAGTACAAGTAATAAGATAATAACTCCCATAATACCATAAAAACAAGTAATATGAACTCAGACAACAGCATGGGATATTACCAAGAGGCAAATGAATTTCTCGGCTAGATATAAAATGCAAGTAGAAGGAAAATCCAATATGAAGATGACAGTGAAACTCTACCATACAAGGAATGCCATGTGTAAGAGAACACGGGGGTATTTTGAATTATCATCCGGTGATAGATTCCAAATAAGAACAAGATCATATATACTCACACAAGCATGATATGAGAGTTTAGCAATATGCAAAATGCTTAGATACCATATAATTAGCATTCCAATTAGCTAGATCATCAAGTAGATAAACAATTGGAATGTCTTCCTTAACATTCTTTTAAGTATGATCTAGAATATAAAGCATGAATAAAATTGCACTAGAATGTCATACTCACACACATCTACGGAATGAAACAACAAAAGAATTATTTTGCAAAGAGAGATGTGTTGATCATAGAAAGTCACAAAGGTATAAATTAATCTCAATAATAGATTCTAAGTTGCATTCATCAATTTGTCATATTAACAAGGATTGTTCTATGCACAAAGTATATCACTCCCCCATAATGTGATAACCCGTGTGTTTTCCACAAGAGGGAATTGCAATCCAACTAAAGATGATCAATGGACGAGAATTTGAACTTCAAATGAACTTGAAATATGACATAGTAACTAGATAATCTTGCAGGTGGTATCCAATATATACACATTTAAGGTTTGTGATGTGTGTAGAGCATAACACTCCCCCATAATGTGATGATCCATTAATATCTCAAAAGAGCCCGATAAGGTGCAACCAAGATGCAATGATGGTTGGGGACTACACACAAATATATGACACGCATAACAACCTACACATGCTAGATAACACAAATCAAGCATAATAGGAGGCACAACATACACAAACATATGCTAGGTACCAACCTAAACATGACAGGGGCTAGTAAATTTCAATATCGCCAATATATACAAGTTACCGCCAAGAGAGGCATTGGAATGACAAATATGATGATAATCTTCTTGAATTGGGATGAACCACAATAAATGGTGAAAATATTTTTTCTTCATGAACTAGCCAAGTCTTCAATGCCCTCCACACACCTATTGATCAAGTTTGAGATTGATGGTCCCAACCAAGTTGGGTCCTAAGAAGTTACTAACAATAAGCCTGTTAACCCAAATGAACTTATGCACTTCCAAACCACTTTGGGCACCAACATACTTGGCAAATAAATTGCCAAAAATATCCTTCCTAAGTGTATAATGATCATTGATAATTGGAGGCTTAGAGATGTTACAAGTGGGGCATGTTGAAGCTTTGTGCCCCTTCTTACGACACATATAGCAACATGTACTCCCCTTTCTATTCTTCTTCTTTACATTCTCAACATGAGATTGAGCTCGAGATTGAGCTTGAGGCCTCTTCCCATGTAGAATTTCTTTATAAGCGTTTATCTTCAATGGATAAGATCTTAGATGATGCCCAAGATTTTTGCACTTAAGGCAAGAAATGTTGTACTCGTTCGTGGCTTGGTATTGTCCCCTTTTGTTGTTCTTGGAGTTCTTATTATTGGAGTGATAACTATGTCCATCATCACACTTTTCCAATTATTTATTCAAACTAGTGACTTGGGACATAAGCTCATTAATTTGTTTTACATGGTTAGTTTCAACACTAGAAACAAGAGGACTGGTGTAAGTAGAAACTTCATGGTTAGAGCAGCAAGACAAGGCGAGCAATTCATCATGATTGGTAATAATATGAGATATGGATGAATTGCCAGTATTAGCACATGGAAATAAAGCATTTAGAGTAGATGTGCTAACATTTACATGAGACTCACAAGATTTTACCTTGGCGACCATAGTCTCATGTGCTAGCTTCACCTCATTATGAGACATTAGAAGATCCTCATGAGTGCTTGAGATATTTTCATGACTTTCTTCCAATTTCCCATAATTTATTTTTATCACATCAAATTGAGCACATATATCAATATTCTCCATCAAAGTTGATGCTTCACATGAGGTAGAGTTAGATGTACAAGTATCATTGACAATATGAGAGGAGCAAGTAGTAATTAGAGACTTCTCATTAGTAGATTGAAGCTCCTCATGAATCTTAGATATTTTGATGAGACCTCCCTTGACATCATTGCATTTAAGGATAAGGAGCTCAAAATCCTCTTTAAGTTTACCATAAGAAATTTCAGTCTCTCCTTTTGAAGATATTAAGTCTCTAAATATTTGATGAGCCTTATCAAGTTCATGTTCAAGTTGTTCACTTTTAGCTTGCTTGTTAACAAATAAATCATTACATTTTTCAAAGTAAGCAAGAACATCTTGAAACCTTTTATAAGCACAATTTTTATCTCTATGAAGAATTTTACCAATCTCGTAGAGATTTGTTGTCAAGTCATCATCATCATCCTCATTACAAATATCATCGTTTCAACTAAGAGAAGATGATACCTCATCATTAGCTCTTGCCATGAGGCACATGTGAACAAAGGGGGTTGATGATGATTCTTTTGGAGAATGAGCTTCTTCATCAATCAAGAGTGCCTCATTTTTCTTGATTTCCTCTAAATGGTTAGCCATAGAACAACTAGCGGAAACCAAAGTATTTCGATCACCGTACCACGGGAGAGCAACCGTATCATCACAAACATTTGTCAAGGTATTGTTAGATGATATGCATGGAATATCCACACAATAATTTACACTATTTGTGGTGATAGATATGCATAAATCCATAGAAGATACAACACTAGCATATAGATTACCTAGATCATCAATAATGAGTTTAACAGCATCATCACAAGATATTTCTACACTCACAATGTCATACCTTCTGGCATGCCACATGTCGGTGGAGTTGGAGACATTGAAGTGTGCAAGTAATCGTAGGTGGAAGCAATGAAGACCTCTTCATGGTATAAAAATGTGGAGAGATCCTCTATCAACTCCTTCAACATAACATAGTCTTCATCAAGATTGGACCCACCATATATATCTTCGAGTTGAGTACAAACTTCATGAGACGACTAGCAAGTTGTGATTGACTTAAACACTTCAAGGCTTATAGTTTGATGAATGGAAAGAGAGGCATCACAATCATGATACATGTCATCAATAGATGGAGATGTGTAACACCCAAGATTTTTCAACTTTTATTTTCCTTGATTTCCTTGAAATTTGAATTTTTGACTTGACAAGGACTTGGAAGTTTTGTTGCTAATATCCATGAGAGAAAACTTTTGAGATTCTTCTCCACCAAACAAATTCAGAAATATTCTCTTGGCCTTTCTCATAAATGAAATGGTTGAAGAATATTTCTTTTACTCTTGAATTGGATTCCTTTTATTTTTTATTTAGATCTCTCCATAAGCTTATTTATTAATTCTTCAAAGAGAATTAATCAATCACCATTCTGTTTTTAAACATTTTAACTGTTCTCCTAATCCCTAAGCTTATTTTGAAAGTTTTCCAAAGATAGAAGGGTTGGATCACCCCAATTATTTTTATTTGTAAAAAAGGGAATTTCCATAATCAGTTTGAGCTCCAAGAATGTTGGAAATTTACCCTAGAGGCTATAATAAATTAGTTATTATTAGATTTCCTTTTCCAGGATAATCGTTTATTATCCATGCTAGAATTGTATTGATTGGAAACTCAAATACATGTGTGGATACATAGACAACACACTATCCCTAGTGAGCCTCTAGTTGACTAGTTCGTTGATCAAAGATGGTCAAGGTTTCCTGGCCATAGGCAAGTGTTGTCACTTGATAACAGGATCACATCATTAGGAGAATCATGTGATGGACAAGACCCAAACTATGAACGTAGCATATTGATCGTGTCTTTTTATTGCTATTGTTTTCTGCGTGTCAAGTATTTGTTCCTATGACCATGAGATCATATAACTCACTAGCACTGGAGGAATACCTTGTGTGCATCAAACGTTGCAACGTAAATGGGTGGCTATAAAGGTGCTCTACAGGTATCTTCGAAGGTGGCCATTGAGTTAGTATGGATCAAGACTGGGATTTGTCACTCCGTATGACGGAGAGGTATCTCGGGGCCCACTCGATAATACAACATCACACACAAGCCTTGCAAGCAATGTGACTAAGTGGAAGTCACGGGATCTTGTATTATAGAAATAGGTATGCGGATACCGACGATCAAATCTCGGGCCAGTAACATACCGAATGACAAAGGGAATGACATATGGGATTATATGAATCCTTGAAACTGAGGATCAACTGATAAGATCTTCGAAGAATATGTAGGATCCAATATGGGCATCCAGGTCCCGCTATTGGATATTAACCGAGGAGTGTCTCGGGTCATGTCTACATAGTTCTCGAACCCGCATGGTCTGCACACTTAAGGTTTGGTGACGTTTCGGTATAGTTGAGTTATAGGTGTTGGTAACCGAAAGTTGTTCGGAGTCCCAGATGAGATCCAGGACGTCACGAGGAGCTCCGGAATGGTATGGGGGTAAAGATTGATATATAGGAAGTCCTGTTTTGGTCACCGGAAAAGTTTCGGGCTCATCGGTAGTGCACCGGGAGTGCCGGGAGGGGTGTCACGCCCCAAGGGGGCTCATGGGCTATGGGAAGAGATAAACCAGCCCCTAGTCGGCTAGAATATGTTCCCACTAAGGCCCATAAGTTTTGAGAAGGAAAAACCACAAGGTGGAAAGATTTTCCAAGTGGGAAGGTGGAATCCTACTCCAAGTATGATTGGAGTAGGACTCCTCCACCTCCAATTTCGGCCAAACCTTGAGGGTTTGAGGCTGCCTCCTTGCCTCCTTCCCTACTATATATAGTTTTCCTCTAGATCGTATTTCTGCGGAGCTTAGGTGAAGCCCTGCCGGAGTAGATCATTACCACCAGCGGCGCGCCATCACGCTGCCGGAGAACACTTCTACCTCTCTGCCCCCTCTTGCTGGATCAAGCATGTGGAGATCATCGTCGAGCTGTACGTGTGCATAACACGGAGGTGCCGTACATTCGGCACTAGATTGGAGCGGATCGTGGGACGGATCGCGGGACGGTTCGTGGGACGGTTGGCGGGGCGGATCGAGGGACTTGAGGACGTTCCCCTACATCAACCGCGTTTCTTAACGCTTCCTGCTGTGCAATCTACAAGGGTATGTAGATCCAAATCTCCTCTCGTAGATGGACATCACCATGATAGGTCTTCGTGCGCATAGGAAAATTTTTGTTTCCCATTGGACGTTCCCCAATAGTGTCATCATGAGCTAGGTTCATGCGTAGATGTTATCTCAAGTAGAACACAAAGGGTTTTGTGGACGATGATGTTTGATTTGCTGCCCTCCTTAGTCTTTTCTCGATTCAGCGGTATTGTTGGATTGAAGCGGCCCGGACCGACATTATTCGTACGCTTACGAAAGACTGGTTTCATCGATTGACATGCAACCTCATTGCTCAAAGATGACTGGCGAGTGTCGGTTTCTCCAACTTTAGTTGAATCGGATTTGACCGAGGAGGTCCGTGTAGAGAGCTTATATAGAAATTCATACATCTCCGTTGTGGTGTTTGCGTAAGTAAGATGCAATCCTACTAGATACCCATGGCAACCACGTAAAACATGCAACAACAATTAGAGGACGTCTAACTTGTTTTTCCAGGGTATGCTCGTGATGTGATATGGCCAACGACGTGATGTGATATATTGGATGTATGAGATGATCATGTTGTAATAGTAAATATCGACGTGCACATCGATGCTACGGCAACCGGCAGGAGCCATAGGGTTGTCTTTAAACTAACGTTTGTGTTTGCAGATGCATTTACTATATTGCTAGGACGTAGCTTTAGTAGTAATAGCATATCATACACGACAACCTCGATGGCGGCACGATGATGGAGATCGTGATGATGGGGATCATGGTGTGGCACCAGTGACAAGAAGATCATACCGGTGCTTTGGTGATGGAGATCAAGGAGCACTTGATGATGGCCATATCATGTCACTTACGAATTGCATGTGATGTTAATCCTTTATACACCTTATCTTGCTTAGAACGACGATAGCATTATGAGGTGATCTCTCACTAAAATTTCAAGACGAAATTTTGCTCTCCCCGACTATGCACCGTTGCGACAGTTCGTCGTTTCGAGACACCACGTGATGATCGGGTGTGATAGAGTCAACGTTCACATACAACGGGTGCAAAACAGTTGCACACACGGAACACTCGGGTTAGACTTGACGAGCCTAGCATGTGCAGACATGGCCTCGGAAGACAAGATACCGAAAGCTAGAGCATGAATCATATAGTTGATATGATTAGTATAGAGATGCATACCACTGAAACTATTCTCGACTCACGTGATGATCGGACAAGAGATAGTGGATTTGGATCATGTACTGCTCAAATGACTAGAGAGATGTACTTTTTGAGTGGGAGTTCTTAAGTAATATGATTAATTGAACTAATTATCATGAACATAGTCTAATGGTATTTGCGAATTACGATGTAGCTTGCGCTATAGCTTTACTACTTTTTTTTGTTCCTAGAGAAAATTTAGTTGAAAGTTGATAGTAGCAACTTTGCGGACTGAGTCCGTGAAACTGAGGATTGTCCTCATTGCTGCGCAGAAGGCTTTTGTCCTTAATGCACCACTCGATGTGTTGCACCTCGGGTGTCGTCTGTGGATGTTGCGAACATCTGACATACAAGTCTTTGATGACTACATGATAGTTCAGTGCGCAATACTTAATGGCTTAGAAGCAAGGCGCCGAAGACGTTTTGAAAACGTGGCAGCACATAAGAGATGTTCCAAGAGATGAAATTGAGATTTCATGCTCGTGCCCTTGTTGAGAGGTATAACAACTCCGACAAGATTCTTTGCCTACAAAGTAAAGGAGAAAAGCTCAAATCGTTGAGCATGTTCTCAGATTGTCTGAGTACAACAATCGCTTGAATCAAGTGGGAGTTAATCTTCTAGATGAGATAGTGATGGTTCTCCAGAGTCACTGCCACTGAGCTGCTAGAGCTTCGTGATGAACTATAAACAAATCAAGGATAGATATGATGATCCTCGATTGATTCGCAATGTTTGAAACTGCGAAGGTAGAAATCAAGAAGGAGCATCAATTGCTGATGGTTAGTAAAACCACTAGTTTCAAGAAGGGCAAGGGCTAGAAGGGATACTTCATGAAACAGCAAACCAGTTGTTGCTCTAATGAAGAAACCCAAAATTGAACCCAAACCCGAGACTAAGTGCTTCTGTTATGAGGGGAACGGTCACTTACGCGGAGCTACCCTAGATACTTGGTAGATAAGAAGGCTGGCAAAGTTGACAGAAGTAAATTTGATATACATGATACTGATGTGTACTTTACTAGTACTCCTAGTAGCACGAGGGTATTGGATACCGGTTCGGTTGCTAAGTGATTAGTAACTCGAAATGAAAGCTACGGTATAAACATAGACTAGCTAAAGGCGAGGTGACGATATGTATTGGAAGTGTTTCCAAGGTTGATGTGATCAAACATCGCACGCTCCCTCTATCATCGGGATTGGTGGTAAAACCTAAATAACTGTTATCTGGTGTTTGCGTTGAGCATGAACATGATTGGATCATTTTTATTGCAATACGATTATTCATTTAAAGAGAATAAAAGTTATTCTATTTGCTTGAATAATTACCCTCAATGGTTTACTGAATCTCGATCGTAGTGTTCCACATGTTCATAATATTGGTGCCAAAAGATACAAAGTAATAATGATAGTACCACTTAGTTGTGGCATTGCTACTTGAGTCATGTTGGTATAAAATGCATGAAGAAGCTCCATGCTGATGGATCTTTGTACTCACTCATTTTTGAAACGTTTGAGACATACAAACCACTTGATTTTGAATCACTTGAGACATGCAAGTCATGCCACATGAAACAAGAGAGTAACTTGTTGGGAGTAATACATTTTTGATGTGTGCAGTCCAATGAGTGCTGAGGCACGCAGTGGATATCGTTATGTTCTTACTTCACTGACGATTTGAGTAGATACAGGAGTATTTACTTGATGAATAACAAGTCTGAAATATTGAAAAGTTCAACGCTGTTTCAGAGTGAAGATCGTTGTGACAAGAGGATAAACTATCTATGATATGATCATAGAGATGAATATCTGAGTTATGAATTTTTGGTACACAGTTAAGACAATGTGGAAATTGTTTCGCAAATTCATGCCACCTGGAACACCATAGTGTGATGGTGTGTCCGACCGTCATAGCTACGCCCTATTATGATATGGTGCATACTATGATGTCTCTTATCGAATTACCACTGTCGTTTATGGGTTATGCATTAGAGACAACCACATTCACTTTAAATAGGGCACTGCATATTTCCGTTGAGATGACACATTAGAGACTATGGTTTAGAGAAACCTAAGTTGTCTTTTCTTGAAAATTTGGGGCAGCGATGCTTATGTGAAAAGGTTTTAGTGTGATAAGCTCGAACCCAAAGCGGATAAATGCATCTTCATAGGATATCCAAAACAGTTGGATACATCTCCTATCTCAGATCTGGAAGCAAAGTGTTTGTTTCTAGAAACGGATCCTTTCTCGAGGAAAGGTTTCTCTCGAAAGAATTTAGTGTGAGAATGGTTGAACTTGATGAGGTTCTTGTGGTGCCTACACCAATTGAAGTAGAAGACTAATGATGGTGATCATTGAACAACAATGAACCTACGAGCTATGGAGAAGCGATCGTGGGCCTGGATTCCGACAAAAGGCTGGAGGCCATGAAATCCGAGAGAGAATCCATGTAGACTTTGGAAGAACTACTTGATTGTAGTAAGACTATTAAGTAAAGATGGATTTTTAAAAGGAAGACACACGATGATGGTGATAAATCACTATTAAGAAAAGCTCGACTTGTCGCAAAGATGTTTCCGACAAGATCAAAGAGTTGACTATGATGAGACTTTCTCACTCGTAGCGATGCTAAAAGTCTGTTGGGATTATTTTAGTAGTTTTTGCATTATTTATGAAATATTGCACATAGGATGTCAAAACATTGTTTCCTCGATGGTTTCCTTGAGGAAGGTTGTATGTGATTCAACTAGAAGGTTTTGTCGATCCCGAGGATACTAACAAGTATGCAAGCTCCAGCAATCCTTCAATGGACTGGTGCAAGCATCTCGGAGTTGGAATATTCACTTTGATGAGATGATCAAAGATTTTGGGTTTGTACAAGGTTTATGAGAAACTTGTATTTCCAAAGAAGTGAGTGGGAGCACTATAGTATTTCTGATAAAGTATATGTGGTTGACATATTGTTCATCAGAAGTAATGTAGAATTTCTATAAAGCATAAAGGTTGTTTGAAACGGGTTTTTCAAAGGAAGACCCGGATAGAGCTACTTGAACATTGAGCATCAAGATCTATGGAGATAGATCAAAATGCTAAACATAACTTTCAAATGAAATGCATGCCTTGACAAGTTTTTGAAGGAGTTCAAAATAGATCATCAAAGAAAGAGTTCTTGGCTGTGTTGTAAGGTGTGAATATGAGTAAGTCTCAAAAGCCCGACCACGGCAGAAGAAAGAGAAAGGACGAAGGTCGTCCCCTATGCCTTAGACGTAGACTCTACAGTATGCCATGTTATGTACCGCACCTGATGTGTGCCTTGCCACAAGTATGTTAAGAGGTACAGAGAGTGATCCAGGATTGAAGCACTGAACAGCGGTCAAAGTTATCCTTAGTAACTAATGGACTAAAGAACTTTTCTCGATTATGGAGGTGGTTAAAGAGTTCAGCGTAAAGGGTTACGTTGATGCAAGCTTTGACACTAATCCGAATAACTATGAGTAGTAAAACGGACTCGTATAGTAGAGTAGATATTTGGAGTATTTCTGAATAGCACGTAGTAGCAGCATCTATTAGATGACATAAAGATTTGTAAAGCACACACGGATCTGAAAGTTTCAGAACCGTTGACTGAAACATCTCTGCGAGCAAAACGAGATAAGACCCCAGAACTATATGGGTGTTGGATTCGTTGAAATCACATGGTGATGTGAACTAGATTATTGACACTAGTGCAAGTGGGAGACTGTTGGAAATATACCCTAGAGGAAATAATAAATTATTTATTATTATATTTCCTTGTTCATAATAATCGTTTATTATCCATACTAGAATTGTATTGATTGGAAACTCAAATACATGTGTGGATACATAGACAACACACTGTCCCTAGTGAGCCTCTAGTTGACTAGTTTGTTGATCAAAGATGGTCAAGGTTTCCTGGCCATAGGAAAGTGTTGTCACTTGATAACGGGATCATGTCATAAGGAGAATCGTGTGATGGACAAGACCCAAACTATGAACATAACATATTGATCGTGTCGTTTTATTGCTATTGTTTTCTGCGTGTCAAGTATTTGTTCCTATGACCATGAGATCATATAACTCACTGGCACTGGAGGAATATCTTGTGCGCATCAAACGTCGCAACATAACTGGGTGACTATAATGGTGCTCTACAGGTATCTTCGAAGGTGTCCGTTGAGTTAGTATGGATCAAGACTGGGATTTGTCACTCCGTGTGACGGAGAGGTATCTCGGGGCCCACTCGGTAATACAACATCACACACAAGCCTTCCAAGCAATGTGACTAAGTGTAAGTCCCAGGATCTTGTATTACAGGACAAGTAAAGAGACTTGCCGGTAACGAGAATGAAATAGGTATGCGGATACCGACGATCAAATCTCGGGCAAGTAACATACCGAAGGACAAAGGGAAGGACATACGGGATTATATGAATCCTTGACACTTAGGTTCAACCGATAAGATCTTCGAAGAATATGTAGGATCCAATATGGGCATCCAGGTCCAGCTATTGGATATTGACAGAGGAGTGTCTCGGGTCATGTCTGCATAGTTCTCGAACCCGCATGGTCTGCACACTGAAGGTTCGGTGATGTTTCGGTATAGTTGAGTTATAGGTGTTGGTAACTGAAAGTTGTTAGGAGTCCCAGATGAGATCCAGGACGTTACGAGGAGCTCTAGAATGGTCCGGAGGTAAAGATTGATATATAGGAAGTCCTGTTTTGGTCACCGAAAAACTTTCGGGCTCATCAGTAGTGTACCGGGAGTGTCGGGAGGGGTGCCGGGGACCATCGGGAGGGGTGTTACGCCCCAAGGGGTCTCATGGGCTATCGGAAGAGATAAACTAGCCCCTAGTGGGCGGAATAAGTTCTTACTAAGGCCCATAAGGTTTGAGAAGGAAAAAACACAAGGTGGGAAGAGTTTCCAAGTGGGAAGGTGGAATCCTACTCCAAGTGGGATTGGAGTAGGACTCCTCCACCTCCACTTTCGGCCAAACCTTGAGGGTTTGAGGCTGTCTCCTCACCTCCATCCCTCCTATATATACTATCGGTATTGAGGGTTTTTGAGACACAACTTTGCCACGTGCTGCTCGACCCTATACCACGCAGTTTTTCCTCTAGATCGTATTTCTGCGGAGCTTAGGCGAAGCCCTGCCGGAGTAGATCATCACCACCACCGGCGCGCCGTCACGCTGCCAGAGAACTCTTCTACCTCTCCACCCCCTCTTGCTGGATCAAGAAGGTGGAGATCATCATCGAGCTGTACGTGTGCTGAACGCAGAGGTGCCGTCCGTTTGGCACTAGATCGGAGCGGATCGTGGGACGGATCGCGGGACGGTTCGTGGGATGGTTCGCGAGGCGGTCGAGGGACGTGAGGACGTTCCACTACATCAACAGCGTTTCTTAACGCTTCCTGCTGTGCGATCTACACGGGTACGTAGATCCAAATCTCCTCTCATAGATGGACATCACCATGATAGGTCTTCATGCGCGTAGGAATTTTTTTGTTTCCCATGCGACTTTTCAAAACAAAGAATTTTTCAAAGGAACCTCCATTTTCCTTTGGAATCTTGACCCCAAACCTTGGGCGTTTGTAGTCCTTAGTATCCTTAGCCTATTCCAGCAAAAACTTTGGGTCCTCATGTTTGAAAAATTCAAATTTGGTTTGATTGAAGTTTGACCCCAGAAACTCATTTTTGATTCAAACCTGCCTTAAACTCCACCAAAAATTCTAAAAACATTTGCAGCATATTTTCTTCCAATGAGAGTGCTCCCCTCCAAATTTGAGCATCAAATTCTTTCTCTAGCTAAAGTTTTCTTTCTGTCGAGCACCTCATCTGCCCCTGACTGAAGTTGTCTGAATTTAATTCAAACCAAACTTCAGACAGACCGCAACCTTCCCCCTCTTCGTCAATCTCACTAGTAGGAGCGAGTTTGGCGTCGCTCCTCTGGCTCGTTCCTATCCGTAGTGTTGCCGGAGGCTTGGCCTCTTCCTCTCGTCGGTAGCTCACCGACAGAGCCGGCCAAAGCCCTGCCAGCGACTCTGCAGCAGCCGCAGCAGCTCCCTGCTTCGCTCTCGCGCCGCCCGGCACCGCCCTTTGCTCCTGCTGCCGCCGCATGCCCCTCCTCGACCCCCTGCTCCGCAAAGACCGTCGGGACGCACCGTGTAGCTCAGAGCACAAGTTAAGCAGCCATAGTGCGCAACAATGTCCACGTCGTCGCATCGTTGCCATGGTCGATGATCAAGCCCCCTCTGGTCAAAAATTGAGCCCCACTAGTGATTAGGTTCCATCCCAGCCACCTAACCGCCTGCCCAAGCTCCTGCATCACCAGAATCTGTAACGACCAAACCTCGAAGGATTTGAGTCTCTGAGCTTTACTATGCTAGTCCCTGGATCGACTCGCTAGCACACACAGTATAGATGAAAACCAGATATAGCAAGTGCATCATTTATAATAACGTATGATCCAGAATTTATAAAATATAACAATCTGCATAGCACTTAGCTAGCTTTATACTAATAAACAGCGGAAAAGTAGCAGAATAATAATGATGAGTCCCATCATAGCCCACTGGCGATGTTGAGTGAAGACTCGCGACCCTAACGGTACCTTACTCCTCGTCTGAATATCCTGCAACATGATATGTTGCAGCCATATAGGTCAATACTTTGAATGTATTGGAAAGTTACACAAGAAAAGATAATATAACAGACCTACATGTATATGCATAGTATAACAAAAGAAAGGCTGATGGTTATTTTGCAGAAAGCTGATTTTATCCTCATAGCTACCTAGTAGTCAAGTTTTAATTTGTTTGCTACAATAACTTATATATGGTTGAATTGGCATCCTCAACTCCAACCTATTACCATCATTAAGTTTCCCATCAAGTTATATTAAGTGTGTCATCTGTCAAGATCATCCAACAACTGTAATGGCCTAGCTGCTCAAAATTGTCCATAACCGGGGACACGGCTAATCATGATTAGTTTATACACTCTGTAGAGGTTAGTACGCTGTACCCACTGGACCCAACCCGAAGATTGAGACGAAGTCTTTCAGAAGCAGTCACCTAGTCCCATAGGAGGCCCATCCCACCTATCATAGCTACATCACCTGGCACATCCGGGTAAGGTTTCCACGACTGATCAACTAAGCCAGAGCCCATATTGGCAAGTGATCGCACAAGGAAGCTACTAGTCACTAAGTTTGTTTGATCTTTTTGAACCTGGGCGGCATTCCACTTACATTCAGAGGGTAGAAACCATGATGTTCTTGAAACCACCCAGCAATACCATATCCGCCCAGAGGTGTATTATATCCTGAATTACTACTCAATTTATTTTGTAGTAATCCTCACATAATATCAATGAATACAGGAACCAATCCCCGTCTACATAGCATAGCAAAATATATCTAGCACGATCTTTCAATGACGAGGGGATATAGCTCAATAGCATAGCAATAATAATCTTCCTATACATGCATAATTCTCATAGGGTGATATAATACTACATGCATAGAAAATAATAGGTAAAGGATGATCAACATGTAACTTGCCTCGATTCTGGTTCAGAAAGTCACACTCCTGACAATAGTTTGCGTCGCACTCCGCACAATCTACACGTTGCAAACAATCACACCAATCAATCACCACAATCACATAACACCAAATAAAACCATCGGCAATAAAACAACTTGTTTAAAACCAAAGCATAAATAGCATGGTATCAGGTATAAAATCATCTACATGCTGATATGATGACAACGCAAAAAGAATCAACTAAATCAGATTTACGGTTTGCAAAAAATGGAGAGGACGTTTTGAAGACTCCAACATTTCATAGAAGACCTTTGCAGATTCCTCCATCTCTTCGTCCAAATCCCGAGCATCATCAAAGTCTTGCAGCATGTCTTCGATCCCGGTACCATGCTCGTCGGTGCGACGACGAACCACCTCAGCTCTGGTGCGTTGTATAGACTCACCATGAAATGTCCACACGGTATATTAGGCTTAATTCCACTCCTCTAAAGGTGATTAATCATTACAGCCTTTGTCCTCTTTTTATAGTTGTCGCACTGTGGAGAGGGGCACCAGTTTGTTTCCTGGCCATTTTCAAATGCAGCTTTCACAAAGTCCTTGGTTTTTAGAAACCATTCTTTCGTCATCTCGTTCTGACTAGGGTGACCGGTGTACATCCATGCACAATCACTCATCTTTCCTAGCTACTAAACACACAAGAAATATATATATAATTAAGCATATATATTCATTAGTTAATCAAGTTCGCCAGTTTATTACATCCATGCAACCTACACATTAATAGGTAAAGATAGGTCCTAATCCCACTCGAGTATGTGTAGATTGGGTTCATTTTTCCATGCTCTTCACCGGATCCAACACAAATTTTCAGAAGCACGTCCCCACTATTCTCCGGATATACATCTCGGCAATAAACATAGAGGATGTGTATCCGGAGAACAACAGGGAGGCACTGACAAAATTTTGCATCCGATCTGGAACAAACCATATGGGAAATCGAACCCAATCTACACATACTCGGGATGTCCATGGATAATGTTGGACAATTCAGAAGAATCATGGTTATAAATATATGCAAATGCATGCATAATTATAACTGTAACCCTTTCGAACGGGAGACGCATACTGGTCACACATACTGATAACTTAATGTACCTATATCTAGGAAGTTTCATGTATAGACCAACCCACAGCAAATTAAGGGGCGAGGAGGATATGCCACCCATGAATGCAGGGGCGGAGCTCGTCGAACACACGGGGAGGTCTTCGAACAGCAGTCGAGACAACTGCACATGTAAATCCATCCGATCAACACAAATATTTTGTGTTCATTAAAAAATCGAAAAACATATGACCTAACACAAATATATTACCTATATAGATGTCATCTAGGGTTCCATCGACATTGAGGAAACCCCTAATGCTCTTGTCCCCGGCTCCCTCAGGTATGGCGATGCACGGTTGAAGGGTCAGCACGCCAATGCTTCCAGTTTTGGAGAACTCTCTTCTCTGCCTCTCCTATCCTCTCCGAGCATTCTCCTGGTGAGGTTCGCAGCCGACGGCCTCTGGAAGGCGGAAGATCACCTTTTCGGTCAACAAGAGGCCGAAGAGGTGTCGGGGGTCAGGGGTTG
This sequence comes from Hordeum vulgare subsp. vulgare, assembly GCF_904849725.1. Taxonomy (NCBI): domain Eukaryota; kingdom Viridiplantae; phylum Streptophyta; class Magnoliopsida; order Poales; family Poaceae; genus Hordeum; species Hordeum vulgare. The sequence goes on along the minus strand of NC_058523.1, from coordinate 250,263,463 downwards.
GGTGTTAGTGGTGTCAGGGGCGACGTATTAACAGCTGCGTGGAGTTTTGTGCCGGGGTGTCGTCGGGATGTCGTGTCGGGGTGTCGTGTCGGGGGTTCGGGGCATCATGTTGGGGTGTTGGGGCATCGTGTCGGGGTGTCGGGGCATCGTGTCGGGGTCTTAGGGTGTCGTTTTCTTCTTCCTCCTCCTCTTCTTTTTTTCTACTTCTTCCTTTCCTTCTTCTTCTTCTTGTTCCTCTTCTTCTTCTTCTTCTTCTTCTTCTTCTTCTTCTTCTCCTCCTCCTCCTCATCCTCCTCCTCCTTCTTCTTCTCCTCCTCCTTCCCCTTCATCTCCTTCTTCTTCTAATTCTTCTTCTCCTCATCCTTCGTCTTCTTCTTCATTCCTTCTCATCTTCTTCTTTTCTTCTTCTCTTCTTCTTGAAAGTGTTTTCAACACAAAAAGTTGACTTGAAAGATTCGGTTTCAATATGGACAAAAAATGTCCCCATTTGATAGCAACGTATTTTCTAAGTATTTAGAGAATACTAAAGTTTTTGAGATTTATCACAGTTTTGTTTACAATATGAGTTGTTTGGTTTCCACTAATAATTGAGCTTTTAATACTGTAGTATTGCGCAAACTGCATTTTTTTCTCTACCTAAAAAAGAACCCAAAACCTCTTTTTTAAAAATAGAGCTGTTGAGTGCTTATATGCAATGCCTAAACAACAAAATTTACAGCGTTATGCGGCAACAACCAAACAAGTTCTATGTATTGTGAATACTCCAAAATACTCTATGAATACTCCAAAGAACCCAGGACCTCCTTTTCTAAAACCGACCTAGCGAAATAAACGCCTCACAATATCTTCTCGTACTACTAGCATGGTCTGTCGTTGCCTGAACACTACATAGAACTTGAGCACAACATAGAACATGTAAAAAGGACAACAACAAAAAACCAAAAAATGACGAAAAAATACCTTTGCGGCCGGAGGTGGTGGGGGCGTCGAGCGGCGGCAGGGGCACGGGAAGCAGTGGGAGTGCCGGGCGGTGGCACGGGCATCAGGGGGCGGCGGCACGGGCGCCGGGCGGCGGCACGGGCGCCGGGCGGCGGCAGGGGCACCGGGGGGCGGCAGGGGTGCCGGGCATGGCAGGGGCGTCGGTGTGGGGTAAGAGGGGTGGGGTGGGTGGGGTGGGTGGTGGGGTGGAGGAGCGTCGCAGGAAGGAGGGCCGACGAGGGGTGGAGTGTGGGAGCGGGGCAGGGAGGAGGGCCGGCGAGGGGTGGAGTGGGTGGCCGGGGCACGTTGCGAGGCCGGAGCGGCTGCACTGGTGCGCCGGCGGTGCTGTGGTGGGCAGGGTGAGAGATGGAGAGTGCGCATGGGGTGGAGAGAGTGGGGAGCGGGTGGGCTGATTAATGTTATGGAGGCGTCCCCTTTGCCGTCTGCAGCAGACGGCAAAGGTGTGGGGTTCGGTGGGGTGGGGTGGGATTGGCTCCGGTCGTTAGGGTTAGCGCCGGCCGTCCCCTTTGCTGTCTTCCTTCAACTTTTGTGCCGTGTGTTGGCAGTCAGCAAAGAGATGGTTGATGACCAATATGTTTTTTGCCAATAGCCGGCTCTTTGCTGTCTGCCTGCACCTTCTCTACCGTCTGTTGGCAAACGACAAAGAGGTGGCTAATGGAAAATAGGCTCTTTGCCATCAGCCATATCTTTGTCGTCTGTTTTCTGGAAGCTGACGGCAAATAGGCTCTTTGCCATCAGCCAACAGATGGCAAAGAACTGGTTGATGGCCAATTCCCTCATTCGAGTAGTGATATACACATACACTTGCCATATCCATTTTTCTGAGAGATAGAAACCTACTCATGTGTTGAGATCAGGATATTCCAATCCATCCATTTGAAAATTTATCTCTAGCCTCCCCAAGTTGCTATCCACCAAATCAATCTCTTCTACCCAAGCCAAATCTATGAGAGAGTGATTGAGTGTTGAGGAGACTATATTTTGAAGTACAAGAGCAAGGAGTTCATCGTACTACCTCATCTATTACCTTTTGATGGGTGGTGCCTCCTAGATTGGTTAGGTGTCGCTTGGGATCCTCCTACTTAGTGGTGTGGGGTTGAACCAAGAAGTTTGTAAGGGCAAGAAGATTGCCTACTTCATGAAATTCCACCCTGAGTGAGGCTAGTACTTCGTGGACGTAAGGCATTGTGATGTGGACAATGTTGCTTCTCCATGGACCCTTCATGGGTTGATCCCTCCATGGACTCTCGCGGATGTTAGCATCCATTGGTTGAAGTCTCCATCAATGTGGATGTACGATAGCACCACCTATCAGAACCACGCCAAAAATCGTCGTGTCAACCTTTGCATTTGATCTTCCTATCCCTACCATCTATTTACATGTGCATGTCTTTACTTTCCACTACTATACTCTTAGACTTGCATGTGTAGGGTGGTCTTGACTTACAATAATTGCTAAAACATGCCCACAACTAAATTTGAGAAAAGGCTAAGTTTTTATTTGGTCAAGTAGTCTAATCACCCCCCTCTAGACATACTTTAGATCCTACAAGTGCTATCACAACATTGGTCTCCATTGCATTGGTTTCACAACCTAGGAGAGTATGGCCTCTAGTGAGCGAAATTAGCACCGTAGATGTCCATATTTTCCTGGTACAAACTTTGCTAGTTCGAAGTACAAGATGAACATGCATATTCTTGGTCATAACCCCACCATTTTTGTTATGGTTCGTGTTGGTTTGCAAGGTGAATTATTTGGTGATGGAAGGGAACAAGATCGTGCAGCGACTGCGGAAGAATTTAACATGTTCCAATACAATGCTCAAGCATGCGACATACTATTCAACTACATATGCCCTGAAGTGTTCAACAAGATTAGCCGTCTTGAGAATGCCAAGGAAATTTTGGACACTTTTGTTGATATGCACGAATGTACCCAATTCGTAGGGGAACCAAAGTTGGATGTGCTACAAAGTCATCTTGACAAGTTCAAGATGAATGATGGTGAAGGAGTCACTAAGATGTACGCTAGGTTTGTTCTCATCACAAATGAGATTATCGGCATAGGAACTGAAGAGATGATGGAAAAGTTCATCATCAAGAAGATACTTAGATCCTTGGATGGAAAGTAAGACACCATGTGCACATTGATCCAAATGATTGCAAACTACAAAGATCTCGAGCCAACGAAAGGCATTGGAAGGATTATTGCCCATGAAATATCACTCAATGACAAAGAAGAGCTTCACAACAAGTCAAGCACTGCTTACAAAGCTTCAAGTGATACTCCTGCTACTTCAAATGACAAACTTGTAACTAATGAAGACATAAGCCTCATGGTCAATAAATTTAACAAGTTCTACAAGAGTAGAGTTAAAGAGAGAACCTCCAATTCAAGATATGAAGAGAAGCGTTCATCTAGTCGTGTTCGAAACTGCTACAATTGTGGAAGGCCGGGACACTACTCCAATGAGTGCTCATCCCCCCACAAAAGAAGAGAAGAGTCTCCTAGAAGACAAATCTAAAGAGAAGAGTCACGTCGAAGAGGGAGAAGGACTGGAGAAGATCGTTATGAATGAAGACCCTTGGGAGAAGCAAGGAATTGGAGAAGAACGACAAGTACACCAGGAGCCACTCAAGAAGAAGACATCAAGCTCATGTTTATGAATGGGTATCCGGCTTCGAGTCCGACAACCAATCCGAGAGAAGTTATCCTGTAACTCCTATGACATATTTTATTCACCAAATGAAGGTATTGGAAACTTATTCATGGCTAAAGTCCCCAGGGCATCACACCTCGAGTACTTTTAATTTAATAATGATGACGATGACTTACTTGGAGATGATCACTTGTTCTTTGATAAAACAAGTAATAACAACGAACATGAAGTTGATGATAATCATGCTAGTTAAGATAAGTCATGTGATGATTATAGGAAGGAGATTCAGCGTCTAACTAAAGAATTAAATACTCTTCAGTTAGCACATGAATCTACTCTAGAAGATCATAGAGATCTTGCAAGAACTCATGCAAAGCTACGCTACGAGAAGCTAAATTTAGAGCAAAAGCATGAGTTTATAAAAGCAATCAATGATGATCTTCGAAAGAAGAGTTATTATCTAGACAAATGATTAGTCATGTCTACTTTTATTCCACAATTTAAACCTAAGCATATTAGTAACAAGGGCAAGAAAGTTTCTTAATCTAGTAATAACAACACTAGTGCTAAATCAAATTATGTTGTTTCCAGTAGTTTTCTTGATTCCACTAATGATTCTCTTATCCAAGTTACACTTGAGAAAGAAAACGATTTATTAAAAGGTATTACACAGAGAGGTGTCTTCAGGAGTCTTACCGGAAGTAAGCAATTCGAGGAGATTGTGTAAAATCAAGGAGGACATCAGAAAAAACAAGGCATTGGCTACTTCAATGCCAATGGAGTTGAATGGGAAGAAGGTTAATACCCCAACCGAAGTTTGTTCCCCAAAAGGAGAAGTATGATCCTACTCTCCCTAAGGGAAGAAATGCTCAAGATGATCTTCCACAACAAGCTCAATGGCAAGGACAAGCATCAATAGGAGATTGACTCATTTGAACAAGAATCCCAAGCCATGGTCAAGTGGATTCCCAAGGCCACCTCAAGCTCTACTTCCACAACCGCTACCTAAACTCCAAGGATCCCCATCAAGTTGATGTGGGTCCCTAAGAAGAAGAACTAGAGAAGTTCTTGATGGGTGACTCCGCCGATGAAATTCACTCTCATTTGTTTTGGCAAGAACTATTTGCAATCAAATCGGACCATATGCATTAGTTCAAGGAGTCAAACATTCCTTCAAAGGTATGCAAGGGACAAGGCAATTCATGTATCAATGGACATCATCTCATATGTACTCCATTCCATGTCCATAGATATCCTTGTATTTATTCCTTGTGTATGGGACTACCCCATGTAGGTGGGAAGAGTAAGAAACAACAAGGATTGCTCCCAACTCAAGATGATCTTCATAAAGAATGAGCATCCACCACTACTACACCTACATAAAGTGTTCCAAGACAAAACCAAGGTTAGTGTTAGAGCATATTTCTCCGTATGTGGTTTTGGTAATTTATGATAATCCCAATGGACTAATGGTTGCATTGATTTATATCCAAATGATTTGTCCGTAGGCACTTCTTGAAGTCCATTTGTTGGTTTCAAGTAGTTTATATGATGACCAAGGTGGTTTTCAAGGTATTATCCAAAGAATGGTCATAAAGACACAAGGTTGATCAAGACTAAGACAAAGAGTAAATCAAGTTGATCAGCACACAAAGCATACAAGATGTACCGAGAGGGATCATGTGATCCCATGGTATGGTAAGCATTGTCCATTACGCTTTTGTCTACTAATCCATGGTCTTCGTGAGAGTTCTATATGGGGTTAGGTGTGTTTAAATGGTCCTGCGTCAAGAGGAAGATCTCATACAACCTATGGAGGATGACTTCAAGTGGTGATCGTCATCAATATTGCTGGGGCAAGTTCAAGTGGAGCATCACGAAGTATCATGCTTGAAGCTTGCCCTCTATTGCGATGGCAATGGGCTAGTGAAGATGTGCTAAAGAGTGGCTCACCCATAGTGAGTATGGGGGAGCAATCAACTATTCTTCATCAAGCGAACACAATCAAGAAAGGTGGTTCGTCTTGAGTAAGGCAAGATCATCATCATCGAGCTCAAGTGGACTCTGTGCAAGGTATAGGTTTACCCTTGTTTGGTTTTTCTATTTTAGGATAGATTGTCGTACTCTCAAGGGGGGCTCTCAAGTTAGTAGCTTTACCGTATCGTTCGTTGATAGCTCAAACCATTTGCATCCTTGCATCATATTTCTTGGTTCTTATTTCGTGTTTCTCTTTGTGAGTATCAGAGCTTATGGTCATCTTCATGACAAGCTCGAGTTCATCGAAAAGAAAGTCCATATGCATCTTCTATGATGTTCTCGATATTGGAAGCTTTTTGCCGGTTCATCCATAACTGCATGTTGTTTAGATAGCTCTTGTCATCCTGAATCCAACAAGCTTTAGTTTTCTCAACTCAGAGCTCATTTGTAGAAGTTATGGCAGTTCTGGTATTTCCGGTTATCTTCTTGACTGACCGGTTGCACCGCTGCCATGGGCGGTTGTACCGCTAAATCCCTAGGCAGTTGTATCGGCCTAGCACCGGTTCACAACATTCACAACTCTATTTAGTTGCGGTAGTAGGGCGGTGATGACCGGTTTTACCGCTATATTATATATAGTCGGTACTACCGGTGTTCCAAGTGGTTGTACCACTTGGGACTTAGCCACGGCCAACGGCCAAGTCTCTGTTTTGGACCAGTTGTTGGGCGGTGGCTGGCCGGTCATCTGAAAATTTTGGTAGACCGGTTGTACCGCCCTAGTGTAAAAAATGGGTGTAACATTCAGATTTGGGCGACCTATTTAAGGAGGTCTTCTTCCCCAATGGTTCCCCATCCTTCCAGCTCGTGTTTGCCCCCCATTGTTGACCTTCTTAGAGTTTGCTATAACTCTCAATCCCTCAAATGATTCTTGCTAGTTCTTGAGGGAAAAGAGCGAAGAGATCTAGATCCACGTCTCCACCAATCACTTTCTCCTCTATGTGAGGGTAACCCCATAGATTTTGATCTTGGAATTCTTTGTGACTCCTAGTTCTTGCTCTCATATTTCTCCACACTTTTCTTGTTGTGGAGGGATTTTAATGTGAGGGATTTGACCACTTCGTCTGTTCCTTCCATTGCATTAGTTGCATATGTTTGAGTTATCCATGGTGATACGTGGAAGTGGAAAGTTGAGAAGCTTATTACCCTTTGGTACTTGGTACCCTAGAGATTGTTCTTCGTGGATGCTTTGGCGTCCTAGAAGCTTGGTGGTGCCTTGGAGATCAATCATTGTGGTGTAAAGCTTCGGGAAGCGTCGGGGTCTCCAATTAAGTTGTGGAGATTTCCCGAGCTTTCGTGGTCACCTCTTAACCATATACCATTGTGCTGAAGGTTCGGGGTGTTGTTGGGAGCCTCCAATGAAGTTTTATGTGACAGGCATGTACAAAAGCCTAAAAGGGCATCAAACCCTTTGTGATGTGCTCAAAAAGTAGATTCTGAATAGGACCCCAAGGCATTCAAAATGAAACTGAATGCTAATGGATCTTACTAGAAACCTGAGCAGTATCGCAAAATTACATGGGTTGCTGCGAAAGGACATCCAGTAGATCCATCCACTTTACCTGGATAGAACCGTGAAACTTCATATTCTTCTGATGATTCATTTGACTGCAGCTATAAACTTTTCAAAAATGAGAAGTGTGAAGTATTTTCTAGATATGTTGGAACTTACAGCAGGAATGGTCCTCCCATGAAGAAAATTTGGGTTCCCATGAGCTGCTTAGAAAGTATTCACGGGAAAGTCATCATGACACCACCCATGAAGAAAAGGAACACATATCACATACTTTATATGAACCAAATTTTTCACATGGATCAAATTACTCATATGGTCCCAGATACTTACTCGTACTAATGCCTATGTTTCACAAGGAAATGTTAGGGCTCATGAATATGTGCATTAGTCTTCAAACCATTATGTTCACAAATCTTCGAAGAATATATGTGCTTATTCATTTGAATACTCTAACCCCCCTACTGTGAGACGAAGTGTATTAGCTTCAATGCCCAAATTTTCATATGGTGCTCGTTGAATGATGAACTCTTTACCACCCTTGCAAATGAGTGTGCTGAACAAAAAGAACTAATGCCATATGCACGGTTAGGTCTCCAGACGAATTTCAACGTCTAATGAATTTGTTGGATACTCCAAAAATGCTTGAAAGGACGCAAGCTAATCATGATGAAATGAATTACTCATTTCTATCGTCCTCATACTACTGCATCTATTGCTTCGTTGATACACTTCTAAGTGGTGAATTTAATAAGTCATATTCTTCACTCTAAGTATATGAGTTCGTAGGTTGCACTGATTCATCTCGAGGAAGAATCACCTAAAGGAACTGAGTGGGTCCTCGATAGCAGATGCACCAATCACATGACTGGTGACAAGAAGCTTTTTATGGACTCTAAACTTGCTCCATCCCATATGAAGCATATCACCTATGCTGACAAAGGAAAAAAGAAAGGTGTTGGGTCTAGGTACGGTTGCAATCTCAAAGGATCGACACATGGAAAAGTGATGCTTGTTGAATCACTTGGATTCAACCTCATTTCAGTCTTTTTGTGATCTTGATATGGTTATCATCTTTGGCAAATATCATTGTATTCTTCTTATGTAATCTGACAAATCCAAAGTTGCTAGAGCATATTTCTCTGTATGTAGTTTTCGTAATTGATGACAATCCTATGGACTAATGGTTGTCTTAAGTTATATACGAAGGATTTGTCCATAGACACTTCTTGAAGTCCATCTGTTGGTTTCAATGATTTTATATGATGACCATGGTGGTATTCAAGGTATTACCCAAAGAATGGTCATAAAGACACAAGGTTGATCAAGACTAAGACAAATAGTAAATAAAGATGATCAACACACAAAACGTATAAGATGTACCAAGCGGGATAAGTGATCCCATGGTATGGTAAGCATTGTCCGTAATGGTTTTGTGTACTAACCCATGGTCTTTGTGGGAGTTCTATGTGGGGTTAGGTGTATTTCCATGGATTTGCGTCAAGAGGAAGATCTCATTCAACCTATGAAGGATGACATCAAGTGGTCAACGTCATCAAGATTGCGTTGTGCAAGATCAAGTGGAGCATCACGAAAATATCATGCTTGAAGCTTGCCATCCATTGTGGTTGCCATGGACTTGTGAAGATGTGCTGAAGAGTGGCTCACCCATAGTGCATACGGGGGAGCAACCAACTAGTGTTCATAAATCCAACGTAATTAAGAAAGGTGGTCCATCTTGAGGAAGTCAAAATCATCATCATCTAGCTCAAGTGGACTAGGTGAAAGGTATAGGTTTGCCCTTGATAGGTTTTTCTCTTTTAAGATAGATTGCCGTACTGTCAGGGAGTTCTCAAGTGAGTAGCTTAATCTTATCGTTCGTTGTGACCTCAAACCATTTGCATCCTTGCATCATATTTCTTAGTTCTTGTTTGGTGTTTATCTTTTTGAGTATTACAGCATATGGTCATCTTCATGATAAGCTCAAGTTCATTGAAAAGAGATTCCATATGCATCTTCTATGATGTTTTCGATGTTGGATGTTTTTTTCCGGTTCTTCATTCATAGAGATCTCACATCTCTATATCATTGGAATTTTCATAACTATGCATCTTCTATGATGTTTTCGATGTTTGATGTTTTTTTCCGGTTCTTCATTCATAGATATCTCACATCTCTATATCATTGGCATTTTCATAACTACAAGTTGCTTGGATAGCTCTTGCCGTCCTGAATCCAACAAGCTTGAGTTTTCTCAAGTCGGAGCTCATTTGCAGAAGTTATGCCTCTTCTGATATTTCCTGTTCTCTTCCTGACTGACCGGTTGTACCGCTGCCATGGGCGGTTGTACCGCTCAACCCTTGGGTTATTGTACCGGCCCAGCACCGGTGCCCAACCGATCACGGCTCTGTTTAGCTGCGATAGTTGGGCAATGGTGTCCCGGTTGTACCACTATATTAAATATAGTTGGTACTGTCGGTGTTCCAAGTGGTTGTACCGCTAGGGACTTAGCCACGCCCAGCGGCTAAGTCTCTATTTTGGACCGGTTGTTGGGTCGTTGCTGGCCGGTTGGTCCGCTAATTTGATAGACTGGTTGTACCGCCCTGGTCACCGGTTATACCGCCCTAGTGTAAAAACGGTTGTTATGGTTAGATTCGGGGGGACCTATTTAAGGGGGTCTTCTTCCCCGATGGTTCACTATCCTTCCAGCTCGTGTTTGCCCCCCATTGTTGACCTTCTTAGAGCTCGCTAACTCTTAATCCCTCCAATGATTCTTGCTAGTTCCTGAGGGAAAATAGAAAGGAGATCTAGATCCACATCTCCACCAATCACTTTCTCCCCTATGTGGGGGGAACCCCTTGGATCTTGAGCTTGGAGTTCTTTGTGAGCTCCTTGTTCTTCCTCTCATATTTCTCCACATCTTTTTTTGTTGTGTAGGGATTTGAGTGTAAGGGATTTGACCACTTTGTGTGTTCTTGCCATTGCACTAGTTGCATTGGTTTGAGTTCTCCACGGTGATACGTGGAAGTTGAAAGTTGAGAAGCTTATTACCCTTTGGTACTTGGTACCCTAGAGATTGTTCTTTGTGGATGCTTTGGCGTCCTAAAAACTTGGTGGTGCCTTTGAGCTCAATCATTGTGGTGTAAAGTTCCAGGCAAGTGTCGGGGTCTCAAATAAAATTGTGAAGATGACCCAAGCTTTTTTGGTCACCTTGAAGCCATATGCCATTGTGGTGAAGCTTCGTGGTGTTGTTGGGAGCCTCCAATTAAGTTGTGGGGATTGCCCTAGTTTTATTTGTACGGGTTCGGTGACCACCCTGAAGGGTCCCTTAGTGGAATCGTGGCATCTTGCATTGTGCGAGGGCGTGAGGAGATTATGATGGCCTAAGTGGTATCTTGGGAAGCATTGTGCCTCCACACCGCTTCAAATGGAGATTAGCATCAGCAAGGGTGTGAACTTCGGGATACATCATCATCTCCCCGTGCCTCGGCTATCTCTGACACGAGCTCTTTACTTACGCACTTTACTTTGTGATATCCATATTGTTTCTTGTTATATACCTTGCTAGCACTTAGTTGTTTATCTTGCTTAGCATAAGTTCTTAGTGCACATTGGTGAGCCTAGTTGTTTTAGGTTTTTTGCTTGACAAAGTAAACGTTAGTTTTATTCTGCATTTGTTCAGGTCTAAACCGTATTATGCTAAAGCGCCTATTCACGCCCCCCTCTAGGCGGCATCCACGTCCTTTCAGTTAGTTTATCCCTCTTATGGGGGATGTCACATCAAGGGGGAGCTTTAATCTAAGACTTGAGTTAAAGCATCTCTTAAGGTGTGAACACATTCAAAGCTTTATGTAAAAGTGGCAGCCCCACTTGTTCCTAAACGATGAGTATGACCTATGAACAAGTATTCTTTCTTGGCTCCTAAGTCAACACACTCATATATAGATGACTTTGTCCTCGCTAAAGTTCTAGATAGATACTAGAGTGGTTGTGCATGTTTACCATGTTTTATTTGACATCTTATTGTGTGAGCATGTTGGTATGCATATTTTTTCTCGTTCAAGGATATCCAATTGTTGTTATTTGTACTTTTCTTTTAGTTATCCAATTGGATATACAAGATTTCCTAAGTACCCCCTCTCTATCTATACCTTCTCATCTCAAATTATATTCATGCTACAACACAAAATTTGAGCAAGCACTTTAGGGACACTCTATGTAAGGAGCACTCGAGGTTCTGTCATGACACGAGCTGACTTCCAAAACCTCCGATGTGCCACATGGTGTGACCAACTCCAAAATATTGGTCCCACCGAAGCACTAGGGTTGATGTGGTTTTAAGAACTTTGGTACCACCAATTCGTAAATCCCAGCCTCACCGACTTTCGCTATCACCTGACAGTTAGGGAACTTGGTGGCACCAATATTTTCAAAACGGTGTCACCGACAGATACACGGTATATATACTTAGAACACCCAAGATTGAAAATTAATTCATATCCTCGGCTTTCCGTACCCCTCTGATGTCGCCGCCCTTGTCTACGAACTTCCATCTTGTCTACAACACGTCTCCGCCACCGGATTCCATCGTCGTCATCGTCAATCTCCACCGCCGGTATCGCCGTAGCGGAACTTCCCAAATTAGAGTAAAGTTCCGACCCCTCTTGCGCTCATTCTAATTCTTGCACATGAGTTTTCGCCCATTATCTTGCCACAGTTTGCAATGACTCCAACAAGAGTTATCGAGTTGAACTGGATCGATGTCACCGGTTCATGTATTAGGGTTTCTGTGAACCGTCTTAGTGAGATCGAGTTTCACTTTTTGGTGCTATCGAAAAGTGTGGCCAAGTCATTGTTAAGCAGATGGTCAGTCTCGGAGGCTCCGATTTCCTCATCTCGGTGGAACCGAAACACACATAGCTGATACTTAAGACTAAAATGTTGAATTCAAATTTCTATTTTTTTGTGTGTTTCGTGATGCTCATCCATTCCTACTCTTCTATTACTATTCGGAGGTTCAACTTGTTTGCTTGTCAGATTCTCAGCATGTCCAGGTTTGAAGATAGCCAGAATGTTTACACAAAGCAGAGCATGGTAGTGGACTCACGCAATAGTCCTGAGAAGACGAATTCTGATCCAGGGACTCCAAGCTCTCATGATATGCCCAAGGCAACTACCAGGTCCAGGAAGAGGTTGAACTCAAATGAGGAGGATGTTGATTTCATTCCGGAGGAAAGCGTTCCTTACCAGCAAAAGGAGAGGGTCACAGTCAAGAAAACTTTGAGAAAGGATTATGCCAACCTAGATGTTGTGAGAGCTCCAGATACTGCCCAGAAAGGGATGACACTCACTCTCGAGTACCCTACCTCCACGCTCACCAAGAAGCCATGATAGAAAAGAGCGAGAAAGAGAGTTGTGCATGTTGTTGGATGGCCAACATCTATGTATGAAGATACACCAGAAGCTGCTGAGGAATGAATGTGCGTTATATCGACTAGAGGGCGGTGAATAAGCGATTTTTATGAATTTATCACTCAGGAAATTCCTCAATTACGAATGACGTGCAACAGATTAAGTACTCAAGCAACTTTGCAAAACAACAATAGCATAGTTCTCACATTGAAATGAAGCATTCGATTTGCACTAGTAGCGTGTTTAGGATATGCAGGTGAAGACCAAGTAAAGTGAAGAATTTGGGGTGAGGGAATTGTGAAACTCTTCACACAAATTCTTCAACCAGTAGCGATCAAAGTCATCAACATACAACTGAGCAAATTAAAGTGTTGAGGAAATAGAACCACGTACTCGATGAAGACAATGGTTTGATGACCCAGGTCCAACTCTTGTGATAGTCGTATGTCTGTTTCAGAGCGGCTTGGTATTTAAACCAAAGGACAGACAGTCCCACAACACACAGTCCCTACCATATTCTCCTTGAGCTAAGGACACACAGTCCTCACTCAACACTCGTGGTAAGTCTTGAGGGCAGACTTCCAAACCCTCACAAAATCGGTCACCCGGCGATCCACAATTTACTATTGGATGCTCTAGACCATGATGCCTAACTGTCTGGAGGATGTATAGTCCTCAAAGGTAACAACCATCGGTTCCATACATGAACAATCTCTTCAGTGATGCTCAATCACTTTGGGGTTTTTGGGTTTTGGTTTGGGTGTTTGGGGTTTTTCCTCACTAGTGAATTTCTCTTAAAGTCTTCGAGATATAAGTTGCTCCCAAATGACAAGTGTTAGTTTCTCTCGCAGAGCAGCTAACTAGCTAGTGGTTATGGGGGCGGCTATTTATAGCCTCGGAGCAATCCCGACATGATTTGACATAAATGCCCCAATGATATGACCGTTATGTGGATAAGGTTGGGGACAGCTGGTGCGTGGCGCAGCAACGGCCGGCAGGTTTCAACTGTGACAGTCCTCATGTCACTCATGTTCCTCACTGGTAGGTAATTCGCAATGGCGAAAACCTAACTCCTCAGTTAGTGAAAATTGCTCAGAGACCAGAAGATCTTTGTCTCTGTCATTGAATAATTTGACTAAACTGTAAAATATTTCCAAAGTCTTCACTCGAAGGATTTGTATGTTTAGCCTTTGAGATGAGCATCACTTGGAAACTTTTTCTTAGTTTTACCCCGACCCCTTTAATACTATGGTGATCCTATGACACAAAATACACGAAATGAAACTATGAAAATAGAAGTCTTCACGCATCAATTTCTTCACATGCACACCAATTTCCTCACTTTCAAAGTCTTCAACGAAATACCAAAGTCTTTAGTTGAAGACATACATGTTTAGGGGTCGATATTATTCAAATAACTCAAACTCCTCAGCAACTTATAGAGCATGTGTACATTCATAAACATTCCTAAACACGCTACTAGTGTTCAAAATATAAGTCTTCTATACACCAAAATCACTAAGGGCCACTAGATGCACTTACAATCTACACCTTTTTGGTGGTTGATGACAAACAGGTTAAGTTTTCAACGGGGATAATAATATGAAGTGTAAATACAGTGTTAGAGTAATTTTATTGACATATATGGAGATCTCCCGTGAAGATGTGCATATTTGAATAATTTTCTTTGGAGTGCAAATGCACATTGAGGATTTATACCATGGATATCTCCCCCTATATCTTGAAATCCAAGCATGCATTTGACATATCATGAGGATATTGAAATGCATGATGGAAAGTGGAGTCTGGCTAATTTCAACATGCGTGCATTAATCAACGTGAGGAATAAGCATGGAAATAGAACATTTCAGAAGTGTCACACCACCACCGGGCATAAGTTTACAACTCATACAACCATACACTTTAGAAGAATGAGAGTTGCAACTTAAAGAAAATATAGTTCAAAACCAATAAATAAGACCCGCTTGAAAACTCTCAGATTTCTCTCCCTTTCTCATCAAGTGACGAAAAGGGACGAAACTGAGGACTAAGACCCCTGAGGAATATCAACTTGTTGGTCGAGGAGGAGCGCCAGTATTGTCAGGGTCATTCGTCGTAGTTGTGTCGTAAAGATCTTCAACTTCATCAGTTGTGCATGATGAACAATATGAACTGTCCACGTGAGGAACTGGAACTTTCTTGAATTTCTTCATGGGAGGCCAGGACTAATCAAAATCTTGCTGGAACTCCATTTTAGTGAGTTCCTCGTCCTTTTTGAGGTGAGACATATGACCCTTGCACGGCCGAAGATTTCATCAAGATAATAGTGGTTTTTCTTCACACCATTCTGTGCTACATTTATATCACGCACAATGGCACAAACTAGCGCTTTACCCCATAGTGGTTGTGATCAACCTTTTTATGAAGACTAAGCAAGAGCTCATGGTTAGTCATCACACGCGGTGCAGACTCGCGAGGGGCTTTAGCTATTGCACCTGAGTCTTGAGATGTAGTGTTATCAATTGTGGAACATGATGCAGCTTTGTGAAATTGGCCATCAAGGAGCCGAGATCCCTCATCAATCAATGATTTGCATTTGCCTTGAATCAGCTTGAAGGATTTCTTGACGACTTCTAGTGGGGGCAAATAGATAAGGTGATTCTGAAAATCTGCCTTGTAAGGAATTAAGGATCTGGCCCTGATGAATTTTAGAATCCATGAGGCATAAGGCCTCAGATCAAAAGGTGACTGAGCATTGTTGGGCAACGTCCTCATGAAGAAATCATGAAGATTTATTGGAATCCCATGGGTGATATTAAATAGCAAATTCTTCATGATTCCCACAACATCTTCTTCTTCAGAGTTATGGCCCTTGATTGGACTGAGGGTTTTTGTAAAAATGCGGTAGACTATCATGGGCACATAGAGAAGTTCTTTGATGAGGAATGTGGTTCTTTGCGGCTTGACAGGAGCCAAAGGATTCATCATCACTTGCATCATGTGATTGGGCAGTTCAGTTTCAGCATGATGCATCTGGCTCCTTCCGAAGGAATTGTGTAACGCCCCGGACTCACCCGTCGGCGGTCGTTACTCCTGGCAGGATCTAGACTGGCCCCACATATCAATACTAGTCTTTTCTACGCACTTTGTCCTCACTAATGCGCACCTGGGATCAACTTCTCGGTCGGTCACCCATCCTAAAACTACTCCAAGCCGAGCACGCTTAACCTGGGAGTTTTGTTCGAATGGGCTCCCGGAAAAGAAGGAATTCCTTATAGATGTGAGTAGTCTATCATTCCTAATAAGCCAGGCTATCACATACACCACCACTCAGAGGAACCGACGTCCTCGTCGGGCCACAAGAACGTTCCCTCTTGGCACAAACGTCTGTGCATCCAGTCCAGTACATGTGCCATGCCGTGTGCCACGACGGGTCACAAATGTCATGAACAACATGACCGCGCACCTGTCCGCAAAAATCCGTGTAACCGCGAGGGTCGGCTCTGATACCAAACTTGTAACGCCCCGAACACACCCGCCGGCGGTCGTTACTCCTGGCGGGATCTAGACCGGCCCCACATATCAATACTAGTCTTTTGTGCGCACTTTGTCCTCACTCATGCGCACCCGGGATGAACTTCCCGGTTGGTCACCCATCCTAGAACTACTCCAAGCCGAGCACGCTTAACCCGGGAGTTCTGTTTGAATGGGCTCCCGGAAAAGAAGGAATTTCTTATTGACATGAGTAGTCTATCATTCCTAATAAGCCAGGCTATCACAAATTGGAACTGGGATTGCATGAAGTAATTCTGAGGTAGGAGCTCTGTAATGAGTATCTTCAGTCATCCAGTCCAGAACCCAAGTGTTGACATATGATGCTTCACCTGAGATATACAACGTAGAATAAAAATGAAGAATTATTTCCTCATTCGAGTCGCACATGTCCATGCGGAATGGTAGTAGTCCAGCTTCAAAAAGAACATGGAGGACTCGATGAAAGGAAGGAATGTTCTCCACATCTGCATGAGGGATTTGCTGATGCTAAATTTTTTTGTTCTTGTTAAAGAGTACAACACCATAGTAGTTCAACTCAGTAGTGGTCCAGAATCTCTTGCACCTTATCCTTGGAGATTCAAATGGATCTGTGCCGATTAAATAGTGATGTTCATCAAAGAATGTCTCCTTCTAAAATTTTCGCCTTTTTGTTCCATTTTAAGGCTGAATAATCTTGGGTTGAAGATTTGGCTTAAAACGGCCCACAGTTCTTTGAAGATGTTCAGTCTGAGGAATGTCAGCCACGACAACTGCAGACTGATGATTATCTACATGAGGTTCAAAGGCGATGTCCTGTTGTCACACCCTGTTTTTACTATCACTTATTTGTATTGTGAAAATTTGAGCTTGTTAAAACTTTTTCAAGACTAATGTTGTGAGTGCCATGATTGACATTGTATGCCTGTGTGCTTGATCATGTGAGGATAAAACCCTATTTTCATAACATTGATTTCCAAAAACCTTTACTTATTTTTGATCAAGGTAAAACCCTACCTTGAGTTGCACTACATGCCCGTGATAGCAGGCACTGCTTCTACTCAAAGTTTGTGATATGATTTTAACCTATGCTTATATTTCAAAAGCACAAAGATAATTATTTTTATAATTATTTTCCTAATTAAATAACATGTCCATTTCGGAGGCCAGAATTGATATTCCTACATGGAAAAATACTTTTCTGCCTTAGAAAAATCTGATTAAATTTGGAGATGATCAGAAGGACATGTATTTTCCATACATAAGATTTTAAACCCTATTTTATATTATAATTATTGAATAAAACCATGAAAGATATTTCTGTCTTTTTTGACCTTTTGATATATTTCTAAAGGAAATATTCTCAATAAATTACTAGAAAATTGTAGTGATATCCCTAAGCCATATTTGGTGTCCACATAAAGTTTCACCTTGATCAAAGGTGATTAAGGACCCCAAATAACCCAAAAACCCCTTCTGACCAGAATCATGTTTGAGCAACTCTACATAGCAAAGTTTATCCAATGATGCTGAAACTGTGCAGGAGTGCCTAATACCTCAAATGAGGGTTCCACACCAAAAATGGGATTTATGGGACTTAGTTTGCCCACACTCTCTTGGGAAGGGACAAATCTGGTCATATTGGAGTGTTTTCAAGTTTACAAAACTAAACTTGTCCCATGGAGCTCAAACTTGGTGAAACCCCATGATTTACCACCAAACCCAAACCTATTAACTTGCAACACCAGTGGTGGGGTACAACCCCCTTAAACCACTTCCGAGCACCTTCTGACAGATAGGGAAAAGCCACCTTAGCCACAGCTAAACCCAACCCCTTTGCTCCAAACTCATAGATTAGGTGGCCAGTATATGTGTCTAACCCCAGTCAACTGGCCCCTCACTAGTTCAAAGTGGAAAGGCCAAAAACACCAATATAGATTTCAGTTCAAGGCTTACAAAACTAGTATTTCTTGTCTCCCTTGACCAGCCGAAGCTCCCACAAGAGCCAAACGACTAGCCACACTCCCAACCAGTGACAGGACAGGCGAGACACGTCCAAAGTGCCTCTGAGCGCACCAGCATATCGTGGCATGCCAAAACTGTGCTCTCGGGGCGCTACAAGAAGCCACCAAGGTGGGGGCGGCGCCCTCGGCCATTTCTAGCCTCCCCCGAGGTGTCCAACCTCATCCTCGACAACCTCTCTTCATCGATCAACCCTCAGGGCCCCTCCTCTCCAGCGCTAGACCTCGTGCGATGCGTGCCCGCGCGTACCAGAACCGGCCAAGGTTGCGTGGGCACGGATGCTCGACTGCGCCCTCTCTCCCTCTGCAACAGATGGCTCTGGTAGTCCAAAACGATGTCCTGAGACCATGGTTTCGGCCCTAGCCCCTCTCTGCACCCCCATGCACGCCACGGTGAACCACCGGCGCTCCCGAATGGGCTCACCGCCACGGGCCTATAAATACCCCTCCCCTCGCTCCAGCACCCCTCGAAAAGCATCACCACAATCACTAATATCTCCCTAGCCACCCTAGAAACCCCGCAGAGCCCCGGTACTCGAGATCGACCGAGGCCCCTCCGCCTCGGAGCTCCGGTCGATCTCCGGCTACACGACGGCTCCTGCGCCCCTCGACCCACCAAACTGATCGTCTCAACCCTAGGAAGCTTTCCCCCAACTCACCCGAGCATTTCCGTGTCTCTAGCCACCTCCTCGACCACCTTCTAAAACTCCTCTGCCACGGCTTCCTAGTCGCTGGCGAACCCCTGCCTCTCTAACATTGTTCCGACCACCAGTAGGTAGGCGATAGCAAGGCAAACCCATTGCAGTCCTTGTTGGGGCTTAAGAGCGTCGGCAACCTCACCGGTGTGCTCCTCCTCCCCTTTGGCTAGAGGTAGGAGACGACCCCGACAGGGGTGCCCCACCTGTTGGTGGCCCAGCCTCCTCCCCCGTGCTGTCCACAACCACTGACCGCAGGGCCCCGCACGTTAGGTTCAAACCTGACGGCGCACTCGCCTGGGCAGGCGGTCGGCTGGTCATGGGCCAGCCGAGCTCCAGGCCGAGCCAGGCCAGGAGTTTAGCCAATTTTCTTTTTATTTTTAAAACCTGGTTTCTAAGATTTTTATAAAAACATTTAACCAGTGTAAAAATATAATTTTTCCACTATTATTCTTCTAAAAATATGTAGTACTCCGTCCGTCCCAAAATAAGTGTCTCAACTTTATACTAGCTCTAGTACAAAATTGTACTAAGATTGAGACAGTTATTTTGGGATAGAGGAAGTATTTAATAATATGATTGGATGAATTTTTCTAAAACTATTCTGTTTTACAATAATAAAAAAATACTAAATTGGAATAGTTTTGCTTCTGTTTGGTTCATTTCAACAATGTTCCTTCAAGGGATACTAAGGCAGATATTTTTCAAAATGATAACTTAGAGTTATATGTAATAAAGAACATTTTTAAAATGACTTTGTGATTTGTTTCTATGTGAGCTATTTCAACTATATTGCTTTATCAACGATAGAAAACCCATGTGATGAGTGAATCGGAGATGAAGACCTCGAAGACCCCGGATACCTAGCTGACCAAGGCAAGCAGCCCTTTGACCATGACTGGGCATATGTTCCTTTGCATGATTAAAATAGCAAGTATTTCCGTTGCATATGGTCATAAGTGCCGGTAATCATTTGATATGATTTTATCATTGGCTCTCCCGGAGCACATGCATTGAGCTTGATCCTTCCCCTTGAGGGTCACGCTAACACCATTTTGACAAGTAAAGATAGAAGTAGTATTATCATGAGCATGTTAATGAGACAAATCAAAGAGTTTATGAAAAACATCGTCGGGTGCCAGTAATGCTCGAGGGTGATGATGAGTTAGGTGGTCACTTTTGGTGAGGTGACACACCCGGTATTTGCGTGAGTATGGTTTCGGAAAGGGGATTAGATTTATGATGTATCGACCATCCCAGCCTTAACAGTACGACCACGTTACCCCTTATGAGACGGGGCAATGTTGATTACTTTGTTCGGTGCTAGCAAACAGCCACATTACTAGTGGCGGGAGTGATGTGTGGTTACTCTCGTGATGGGGTCGTGCCAGGTAGGACGACTATGCCATTTTTATGAGTTCTAGTCACACCATTGGTCCCCGCATGGTTGGTACTGTCCAGAGTCGGTGCTCGTAAGACGTACAACATCTGGGCCGGTTACCAATCGAGTGGACATCTTTGTCTAGTATCGTTAGGGGAAAGGCATTGATCGGGTACTTACCTCGGGTACGTTATATACCGCGAGTTGTGGATGACTCGGAAGTTTCCCAGATCTCGTGGGTCCAGCGTAGTACCTCTCCAGAGTGTAAAACTATTCGAATACTCATGTCCACGGTCAAGGATAGTTGGGTAATCCTGCTTAAACTACGTCCAGCTATTTCCGCATAAACCAAGTTTGTGTGTGTGAGGTGATGAAAAAGGTGTTTTTATGAAAGGAAAATAATATGACCAAGTTTGGAGACTTGGCATATAGGGTGAGCCAGATGGCTCAGCCCTCAGCAGATATATTGATATCTGTAACCTATTCTTCAAAAGTAATTCTTTAACTTGATGCATATTCATGATCATTCCACCAAGATGAGTTACGCCAAAGATGCATGATATTGTTATCCTTCACTTTGTTGTTCATATCATGGGTTGTTTGTGAGTACATTCAAAGTACTCATTGGCTTGCCACTTGTTATGTTATTGACCAGACATGGAAGGACCGGAGTTTGGACATGAGTATGTCTTCGGAGACGCCCCTGTGAACTAGGACGCTTCCGAGTCAGAATGCTTGTCGGTGTAGGCTTGATGGCATGGGCACCCGCTTAGCCCCTATGATTTCCGCTACTAGTTGTATTAGAGTGATTTGGCCTTAGGCCCTGCTTTGTGAACTTGACTATGTGGTCATGTGTTGTAATAATCGGTACTTGGATGTAAGACTCTTTTATTCGGTATCTGTGTTCGGTGAGCATTGATCCTAGTATCACTGAGCACGGCGATCTCGACTCGTAAGTCGGGGTCCCCACAAAGCTGGTATCAAAGCCAAGTTGACTATAGGAAGCCTTAGGTAGCATGGACAATAGCCAAAACGATTAGTGCACATAGGACTTAACCTGAGAACCTGCACCCACTAAAAACTATCTAACTCTCTCCTCTACATCTTATAGATGGCCGCCGTACCTAAGATGCTTCTCGAGATGGGGTTTCCTCTGCTTTCGAGTGATAGCCTCGAGAAGTGTCAAGTACGTCGCACGCCCATCTTCCTCTACCACGAGCACTGGGTCAATGCCGACACCAAGGAATATCACGTGGATCAGATCGTGAAGGCTAATGACTTCCTAACTAGCTGGTTCTTTGCAGGACCACAGATGGAGGATCTGATGTTGGCCGTGGAGACTGCAGCACGAGCGGCGCTCATGCGACTCCGCGACAGTCTTCCCGTGAAGGCTGACTAGCCAGCTACTCGTCACCTACCTTTTGTTAAGGATGGGGTAGACGGGAGTTGGACACTCAACCCATCTTCCGAGGACGAGATGCGACTAAGCTTTCAGACCTACTTCACTCTCTCCTCCGACACGTTGACGCATCTTTTGATCAAGGAGTCAACTAGGATCCACCGAGAGCTGCACCAAGTCAAGGATCTGCGCACACGGAGAACATGAAGAACCGCAACGTGAAGAAGGAAGGAGCACCTGTAGGACCACCTGGTTTTGCTTTCCGAGGAGGAATACCACCGCTTCAGGCCACTCCTCTCCAGAGTTGTCGCTTGACCACACAAGAGTACATTGAACTCTTCGCTACCTCGCCAACCAAGAGATGTCGTGATGGTCCGCTTCCTTCCCCTACTCCTTCAAAGAAGGGAAGAACTAATGAAGATGAAGGTGAAGATGAAGACGAAGACAAAGATCCTGTAGAACTGGCTTATGAGACCACGCAGTCGGCCACATAGCCTTAGCAACGTAGGCAACTAGGATGTCCCCGAGCTTAGGAGTTCTTGTATCGGTTTGTATGAACCCGGATGTTGTGTCAGCATGTTGGATGCAAGTCGCATTCTGCCTTAGGCAGCTTGTGAGCGACTACATCGCTTGTTTTCAAATTTAATGCAATAGTTCTTTTCAAAACCATTGGCTTAAAAAATTTCACAATAGCATGACACTAGACCCCCTCTTTACTAGAGCATCATCCCTTATGATTTCAGCCAGTTCGGCAAATTGACATGTCTACTCCTCTGACTGGATGGTGAATGCAACTCGCAACAGCACCTTCGGCAACCCCGGTTCTGCCTCTTCAGGACAGCAGCAGGGAACCGGATGGGAAACTCAAGCTGGAGATCACCACGAGCAACAAGACGATGTTCCACCGCCACCACCTCCTCCTAAAAGCTTGACTATGGCTCAGTTCCTTCAAGCCCTTCGGGAGGAGCGTCAAGCCAACAATGCCGCTATTCAGCAGCTGGCTCAAACCTTGGTGAACAACCCACCGCAGAACGAGAATGGAAATGGTCGCTCAACTCTCTCTGAGTTTATGTGAACTACACCACCCATATTCACGAAGACGACTGAACCATTGGATGCCGATGACTGGATCCATACTATTGAAGACCTTCTCGCGCTGGTCAAGTGCACTAATGACCATGAGAAAGTACTCTATGCTTCTCACTGCCTCGGAGGCACGACCAGAGCTTGGTGGGTTGGATTTCATATCATGCGAGAAGGGCAAGTCATCACTTGGGATGAGTTCAAAGATGGATTCCGCGCTGCTCACATTCCTTCAGGAATGATGACCATTAAGAAGCGGGAGTTCTGAGTCTTAAGGCAAGGCAGTGGATCTATCAAGGAGTATTTGCAGAAGTTCAACCTCCTGTCAAGGTACGCACCTGAAGATGTCCGCACTGAGGCCGCCAAAGTGGAACGTTGTATGGAAGGACTGCAGCAGTCACTCCAGTATCAGCTGGTTGTTTGCGAATGCCGGACCTTCAGCGCCTGGTTAATAAGGCCCTTATGTTGGAAGATAAGAGTCATGCCATGGACGACACCCGTAAGCGTAAGCTAATGGGTAATGGAGGACCGAGTAACACGCAGCCACGACCATGGCAGTCGTCTCCAGCAAGACCCAACTATCTGCAGCAGCAGTATAAGTATCCGATATTTCGCCAGAATTACCAGCCTGAGTAGCAAGTCAACGCCAAGCCAGCAAAAAATCCGCCGAACAACGGTGGAGTCAAGACCAATCTGCTAGTGCAAGTTCCCTGTTTCGGATGTGGACAAATAGGGCACTATTCCAGGCAGTGCCCCAACAAGAAACACGATGCTCCGCGCCCCAATGCGCCAAATCCAGGCCAAGGAGCACTAGGCAGGAATCAGGTTCCCCGCAATCAGCAGTATCACAGCAAGGGGCGGATTAATCATATTTCCGCAGAAGAGGCACAGGAAGACCCAGACTGCATTCTGGGTATGTTCCTCGTTAACTCTACCCCAGCAACAGTACTGTTTGATTGTGGTGCTTCGCATTCCTTTGTTACGAAAAAGTTTTCGGGAAAATGTGGGTTAGAACCTACCTTGCTTCATGGGCATATGGCAATTCAAACCCCGGGAGCAGTTTTGAGGACCCACCTAGGGTGTAGGAAGGTCGGGATAGTTATCAATGGGACGAGCTTCTCAGCGGATCTCATTGTGCTTAAGTCGCAAGGCCTAGAAGTAATTATCAGCATGGATTGGTTGGCCAAGCATCAAAGCATCTTGGACTGTGCCAACAGGGCCATTACCATGACAACTGACCAAGGGGTCAAAGTCAAGTATGTCTCCGAGCCAGTACCCGCTCGAGTACCACGGGTTAACAACCTGTCAGAAGAAGGACTCGATCGAGTGCCAATAGTGTGTGAATACCCGGACGTCTTTCCTGATGGGCTACCAGGGATGCCTCCTGACCAAGACATCGAGTTCACAATTGAGCTCATGCCCGGATCATGGCCTATCTATAAGAAGCCTTACAGGATGGGATCCGAAAAGCTAGCGGAGTTGAAGAAGCAACTGGATGAGCAACTCAGGAAACGGTTTATTCGTCCAAGTGCGTCACCTTGGGGATCACGTGTTCTCTTCGTGTCCAAGAAGGATGGGACCATCAGACTCTGTGTCGATTACCGTTCTCTCAATGAGGTCATGATCAACAAGTACCCACTCCCCAAGATTGAATACTTGTTCGATCAGCTAAATGGAGCTAAGGTATTCTCCAAAATCGACCTCCGATCTAGATATTACCAACTGAAGATCCGACATGAAGACATACCCAAGACTGTATTCGTGACCCGGTACGGTCTGTACAAATGCACTGTCATGTCTTTTGGGTTGACTAATTCCCCAGCTTACTTCATGTACCTCATGAATAAGGTCTTCATGCAGTACATGTACAAGTTTGTCGTCGTATTCATTGATGACATATTAATCTTTTCCAAGTCCGAAGAAGAGCATGAGAAGCACTTGAGGTTAGTATTGGAGAAGCTTCGTGAGCACCAACTTTATGCCAAGTTCAGCAAGTGCCAATTTTGGCTTAATGAAGTTGGATTCTTGGGTCATACAATGACAACAAGTGGATTGGCAGTTGATCCCTCCAAGATTACCACGGTAACCAACTGGGAATTGCCAATTGACGAGAAGGAAGTCACGAGCTTCCTCGGACTCACGCGATATTACCGCAAGTTCGTAGAAGGATTCTCCCACATTGCTCGACCCATGACTCAGCTCTTGAAGAAAGGCAAGAAGTTCAAATGGACGCCGGAGTGTGAAGCAAGCTTCCTAGAGTTGAAGAAGAGACTAACCACCACCCCGGTATTGGCCACTCCAGATATCAGCAAGGAGTTTGTGATATATTGTGATGCCTCCAAGACCGGACTCGGTGGGGTTCCAATGCAGGACGGCAGAGTCGTGGCGTACCTGTCACGGCAATTGCGCCCGCATGAGGAGACCTATGCCACCCATGATATCGAGTTGGCAGCCGTAGTGCATGTTTAGAATACATGGAGACATTACCTTTTGGGGAATTGATGTGAAATATACACTGGCTACAAAAGTCTGAAGTATATCTTCACCCAAAGGGAATTGAATATGAGGCAACGAAGATGGTTAGAGTTAATCAAAGACTACGACCTCAACATTCAATATCACCTGAGTAAGGCCAATGTAGTGGTGGATGCCTTAAGCCGAAAGACCAGCAGCTTGAACGTCATGCTCAAGGAAAGGCAGCCCGCCTTATATGAAGAATTGGAGAACTTCGGGTTGGAACTAGTGGAATGAGGATTCCTAGATAACCTCGAAGTCAAACCAACGCTGGTAGATGACATCAAGGAGGCCCAGAGGGGTCATAAGAGCATTGAAGGCATCAGGAAGAAGATTCAAGAAGGCAAGGCCCCAGTATTATCGGTGGATGAACAAGGAGTAGTGTGGTTTGGGAAACATTTATGTGTACCCAACAGGGCTGAACTCAAGGCCTTAATCCTACAGGAAGCACATGATACACCCTACTCTATTCATCCCAGTGGTAGCAAGATGTATGAACACCTCTGGGAAAGATTCTGGTAGCATGGCATGAAGAAGGAAATAGCGTCTTATGTTGCCAAGTGCGACGTGTGCAAACAAGTCAAGGCTGAGCATCAGCGACCTGCATGACTGCTACAACCTCTCAAGGTGCCAGAATGGAAGTGGGACAAGATAGGCATGGACTTTGTAACCGGCTCAGCAAGGTCTAATAGGGGCCATGACTCTATATGGGTTATTCTTGACCATTTGACCAAAGTGGCCCATTTCATCCGTGTCAACACCACTTATGATGGGAACAAGTTGGCTAGTCTCTATATTGAGCGTGTAGTAAGCCTTCATGGAGTTCCCAAGGAGATTGTATCTGACCGAGGCACGCAATTCACCTCAGGGTTTTGGAAAAAGTTCCAAGAAGCCCTCGGAACCAAGCTCTCCTTCAGCACCGCTTTCCACCCAAAAACGGGCGGACAGACGGAAAAAATGTATCAAATACTCGAAGATATGCTCCGCGCATGTGTCTTGGCGCATGGAGCCAAATGGGAAGACTGTCTACCGTTTGCTGAGTTTTCATACAACAACAGCTACCAGTCCAGTCTTCAGATGGCCCTGTTCCAAGTATTGTATGGACGAAAGTGCCGCACCCCACTCAACTGGTCTGAAACCGGTGAAGGGCTGATTTTCGGGCCGGATATTTTGCACAAGGGAGAAGAGAAGGTGCAACTGGTCCGAGAAAATCTGAAAGAAAACAAGTCGCGACAGAAGGGTTATGCAGATTCTCGCCGCAGGGATGTGGAGTTCCTTCCAAGAGATCTTGTGTACCTCCGTGTCACACCTCTCAAGGGAACCAAGCGTTTCCACGTTAAAGGGAAACTCGCTCCAAGGTTCATTGGACCTTTTAAGATCACGACAGGGCATGGAGAAGTTGCTTATCAGTTGGAGCTACATCCGGACCTTTCGGGTGTGCACAACGTCTTCCATGTGTCACAATTTCGGAAGTGTCTTGAAGCACCATGTCGTCCCGATCTTTACAAGGACATTGACCACCACGCCATTGACCTTTAGTCTGGTCTCACCTACCGCGAGAGGCCGATCCCTATTCTGGACGAAGCAGAGCGTTGCCCCAGAAGTCGCACCATCAAGTATTTGAACTACAATGGAGCAACCACACCTAAGCCGAAGCTACGTGGGAGCGTGAAGACTATCTCCGATCTGAGTTTCCAGACCTTTTTAGCACCTAGATTAGGAATATCGGGGACGAGATTCTTGTAAGGGGCATAGGTCTGTCACACCCAGTTTTTACTATCACTTATCTGTATTGTGAAAATCTGAGCTTGTTAAAACTTTTTCAAGACTAATGTTGTGAGTGCCATGATTGACATTGTATGCTTATGTGCTTGATCATGTGAGGATAAAACCCTATTTTCATAACATTGATTTCCAAAAACCTTTACTTATTTCTAATCAAGGTAAAACCCTACCTTGAGTTGCACTACATGCCCTTGATAGCAAGCAGTGCTTCTAATCAAAGTTGGTGATCTGATTTTAACCTATCTTTATATTTCAAAACCACACAGATAATTATGTTTTTAATGATTTTCCTAATTAAATAACATGTCCATTTTTGAGGCCAGAATTGGTATTCCTACATGAAAAAATACTTTTCTGCCTTAGAAAAATCTGATTAAATTTGGAGATGATCAGAAGGACATATATTTTCCATTATGATCAGAAGGACATATATTTCTGCCTTAGAAGATTTTAAACCCTGTTTTTTATTATAATTATTGAATAAAACCATGAAAGCTAGTTCTATCCGTTTTGACCTTTTGAAATATTTCCAAAGGAAATATTCTCAAGAAATTCCTAGAAAATTCGAGTGATATCCCTAAGCCATATTTGGTGTCCACATAAAGTTTCACCTTGATGAAAGGTGATTAAGGACCCCAAATAACCCAAAAACCCCTTGTGTCCAGAATCAAGTTAGAGCAACTTTACATAGCAAAGGTTATCCAATGATGCTGAAACTTTGCAGGAGTGCCTAATACCTCAAATGAGGGTTCCACACCAAAAATGGGATTTGTGGGACTTAGTTTGCCCACACTCTCCTTGGAAGAGACAGATCTGGTCATATTGGAGTGTTTTCAAGTTTACAAAGCTAAACTTGTCCAATGGAGATCAAACTTGGTGAAACACCATGATTTACCACCAAATCCAAACCTGTTAAGTTGGTGCACCAGTGGTGGGGTACAACCCCCTCAAACCATTGTCGAGCACCTTCTGATAGATTGGGAAAAGCCACCTTAGCCACAGCTAAACCCAACCAACCCCTTTGCTCCAAACTCATAGATTAGGTGGCCAGTATCTGTGTCTAACCCCAGTCAACTAGCCCCTCACTGGTTCAAAGTGGAAAGGCCAAAAACCCCAATTTAGATTTCAATTCAAGGCTGACAGCACAAGTATTTCTTGTCTCCCTTGACCAACCGAAACTCCCACAACACCCAAACGGCTCGCCACACTCCCAGCCAGTGCCAGGACATGCTAGAAAAGTCCAAAGTGCCTCAGAGCGCACCAGCATGGTGTGGCATGCCAAAACTACGCGTTGGGTGCGCTACAGGAAGCCACCAAGGTTGGGGCGGCGCTCTCGGACAGTTCCAGCCTCCCCCGAGGTGTCCAACCTCCTCCCCAACAACCTCTCTGCGTTGATCAATCCTCAGGGCCCCTCCTCTCCCGCGTTAGATCTCGTACGAAGTGTGCCCGTGCACACCAGAACAGGCCAAGGTTGCATGGCCACGGATGCTCGACTTCCCCCTCTCTCCCTCAGCAGCAGATGGCTCTCGTAGTCCAAAACCATGTCATGAGACTGTGGTTTCGGCCCCAGCCCCTCTCTACACCCCAATGTGCGCCACGGTGAGTCACCGACGCTCCCGAATTGGCTCACCGTGGCGGTCCTATAAAAACCCCTCCCCCTTGCTCCAGCACCCCTCAGAAAGCTTCACCACGATCATTAATACCTCCCTAGACACCCCAGCAACCCTAAGGAGCCCCAATGCTCGAGATCGACCGAGGCCCCTCTGCCTCGGAGCTCTGGTCGATCTCCGGCTACACGACGGCTCCTGCACCCCTCGACCCACCAAACTGATCCTTTCAACCCCAGGAAGCTTTACCCCAACTCGCCCGAGCATTTCCGTGTCTCTAGCCACCTCCTCGACCACCTTCCGAAACTCCTCCGCCACGGCCTCCTCGTCGTCGGCGAACCCCTGCCTCTCCGAGCTTGTTCCGACCATCAGCAGGTAGGCGACAGCAAGGCAAACCCATTCCAGTCCTTGATGGGGCTTGAGAGTGTCGGCAACCTCGCCGGCGTGCTCCTCCTCCTCTCTGGCCAGAGGTAGGAGACGATCCCGACAGGTGTGCCCCACCTGTCGGTGGCCCAGCCTCCTCCCCCGCGTTGTCCACAGCCACTGATCGCATGGCCCCGCACGTCAGGATCAAACCTGACGGCGTGCGGGCCTGGGCAGGCTGTTGGCTAGCCATGGGCCAGCCCAGCTCCAGGCCGAGCCAGGCCGATTTTATTTTTATTTTAAAAACCTAGTTTCTAAGATTTTTATAAAAACATTTAACCAATGTAAAAATATAATTTTCCACGGTTATTCTTCTAAAAATATGTTGTATTTAATAATATGATTCGATGAATTTTTGTACAACTATTCTGTTTTACAATAATAAAAAATACTAAATTGGAATAGTTTTGCTTCTCTTTGGTTCATTTCAGAAATGTTCCTTCAAGGGAAACTAAGGAAAATATTTTTCAAAATGATAACTTAGATTTATCGGTAATAAAGAACATTTTTAAAATGACTTTGTGATGTGTTTCTGTGTGAGCTATTTCTTATTTATTGCTTTATCGATGATAGAAAACCCGTGTGACGAGGGAATCGAAGCAGAACACCTCGAAGACCCCGGATACCTAGCTGACCAAGGAAAGCAGCGACTGAGCATATGTTACTTTGCATGATTAAAATAGCAAGTATTTCCGTTGCATATGATCATAAGTGTCGGTAATCATTTGATATGATTTTATCGTTGGCTCTCCCGGAGCACATGCATTGAGCTTGATCCTACCCCTTGAGGGTCATGCTAACACCATTTTGACAAGTAAAGATAGAAGTAGTATTATCATCAGCATGGTAATGAGACAAATAAAAGAGTTTATGAAAAACACCGTCGGGTGCCAGTAATGCTCGAGGGTGATGATGAGTTAGGTAGTCACTTTTGGTGAAGTGCCACACCCAGTATTTGTGTGAGTATGGTTTCGGAAAGGGGATTAGATTTATGATGTGTCGACCATCCCATCCTTACCAGTACGACCACATTACCCCTTATGGGACGGGGTAATATTGATTACTTTGTTCGGTGCTAGCAAAGAGCCACATTACTAGTGGCGGGAGTGATGTGTGGTCACTCTCGTGATGGGGTCGTGCCAGGTAGGACGACTATGCCATTTTTATGAGTTCCAGTCACATCGTTGGTCCCCGCATGGTTGGTACGTCCAGAGTCGGTGCTCGTAAGATGTACAACATTTGGGCTGGTTACCAATCGAGTGGACCTCTTTGTCTAGTATCGTTAGGGGAAAGGCATTCAGCGGGTACTTACCTCGGGTATGTTATATACCGCGAGTCGTGGATGACACGGAAGTTTCCCGGATCTCGTGGGTCCAGCGTACTACCTCTGCAGAGTGTAAAACTATTTGAATAGTCATGTCCACGGTCAAGGATAGTTGGGTAATCCTGCTTAAACCACGTCCAGCTATTTCCGCATAAACGAAGTGTGTGTGTGTGAGGTGATGAAAAAGGTGTTGCTATGAAAGGAAAATAATATGACCATGTTTGGAGACTTGGCATATAGGGTGAGCCAGATGGCTCAGCCCTCAGTAGATATATTGATATCTGTAACCTGTTCTTCAAAAGTATTTCTTTAACTTGATGCATATTCATGATCATTCCACCAAGATGAGTTACACCAAAGATGCATGATATTGTTATCCTTCACTTTGTTGTTCATATCATGGGCTGTTTGCGAGTACATTCAAAGTACTCATTGGCTTGCCACTGGTTATGTTATTGACCAGACATGGAAGGACCGGAGTTTGGAGATGAGTACGTCTTTGGAGACGCCCCTGCGAACTAGTAAGCTTCCGAGTTCGAATGTCCGTCGGTGTAGGCTTGATGGCATGGGCACCCGCTTAGCCCCTATGATTTCCACTACTAGTTGTATCACAGTGATTTGGCCTTAGGCC
This sequence comes from Hordeum vulgare subsp. vulgare, assembly GCF_904849725.1. Classification (NCBI taxonomy): domain Eukaryota; kingdom Viridiplantae; phylum Streptophyta; class Magnoliopsida; order Poales; family Poaceae; genus Hordeum; species Hordeum vulgare. The sequence continues at coordinate 250,232,451 of NC_058523.1, read as the reverse complement.
CTGCTTTGTGAACTTGACTATTTGGTCATGTGATGTAATCATCGATACTTGGATGTAAGACTCTTTTATTCGGTATCTGTGTTCGATGAGCATTGATCCCTGAGATCACTGAGCACGGCGATCTCGGCTCATAAGTCAGGGTCCCCACACCTATCTTTGAGGAGGAGCATTTTCTCCACACACACACTTTTGTCAGTGTGAGGAATATGCTATGCCGATTCATCAATTTCTCGTGCGGCACTTTCCTTAGTAGTTGTTTGGTTGAAAGTGTCTTCAGCTGATGCAGCTGATTCATTCTTCGGGGTGGACTTCATCGGAGTATTTTTGTCGTCAGACCCTGTATGAATTTCTACACTGACTGCATGGGACTGAGGAACTTGAGGAAGTGGAATTGCCATTGGTGTGTTGGGATGAGCCTCTTACCAATATTCGTCATTGATCACCGGTGTTGTGGTGCCAATGTCCACTTATTCTTCTTTTTCCTCATCTCCCACATCTGTTTTTTGTTGTGTCTACGAAGATGAGGCTTGAGGAATTGAAGGATTTGGTTCTGCTTCAATTTCTTCATCGAGATGCTCTCTTGAAGCAGCAGATCGAGTATATTCCATTTATTCATCCCCTTGTGGGAAGACGTGTTCGACACCAAATGGCAAACTTGTCAAACTCCTCAAGCGTGTTGCTTCTGAGGACTCTGAACTCGGTTAAGCCTTTCTCTTCTTAGCTGCTTCCTTTTCAGCAGCCTTTGTTTTCTTCACTTCATATGCAAAAGGAAGTTTCACTTTCTTCACTTTTGAAGACTTTGGTGCCGGAAATGATTCTGGACGCATGGGTGATGCAGTTGGCCTCGCAATAGGAGTTTCTTCAGGTGGAGCCATTTCTTCAGCTGTCGTGTGAAACGTCTCCAACGTATCTATAATTTTTGATGGTTCCATGCTATTATCTTGTCAAACTTTGGATGTTTTGTATGCCTTTTATATATTTTTTGGGACTAACTTATTAACTCAGTGCCAAGTGCCAGGTCCTGTTTTTTCCATGTTTTTGACCCTTTTCATAGGAGGATTTTAAACGGTGTCCAAACGGAATAAAACTTCCGAAACAATTTTTTCCGGAATAGAAGATACGCACGAGACTTGAGAACCAAGGCACGGGACCCCACAAGCCCCGTAGGCGCGGCCAGGGGGGCCACGCCTAGCAGACTTGTAGGCCCCCTGTGGCTCGTCTGCCCTACCTCTTCCGCCTATAAATTCAGAAAAATTCCAAAACTGCGTGAGAGATCCACGAAAATACTTTTCCGCAAGATCCTATGTGGGGCATGTTCTGGTGCCTTGCCGGAGGGGGATTTGGATACGGAGGGCTTCTTCATCAACACCATGACCTATCCGATGATGCGTGAGTAGTTCACCATAGACCTTCGGGTCGAGAGCCAGTAGCTAGATGGCTTCTTCTCTCTCTTGGATCTTCAATACAAAGTTCTCCATGATCTTCATGGAGATATATCCGATGTAATCTTCATTGCGGTGTGTTTGTCGAGATCCTATGAATTGTGGATTTATGATCAGATTATCTATGAATCTTATTTGAGTTTCTTCTGATCTCTTTTATGCATGATTTCATATCCTTGTAATTCTCTTCGAGTCATGGGTTTTGTTTGGCCAACTTGATCTATGATTCTTGCAATGGGAGAAGTGCTTGGTTTTGGGTTCATACCGTACGATGACCTCACCCAGTGACAGAAGGGGTAGTGAGGCACGCATCGTCTTGTTGCCATCAAGGGTAAGAAGATGGGGTTTTCATCATTGGTATGAGTTTATCCCTCTACATCATGTCATCCTGCTAAAAGCGTTACTCTGTTCGTCATTAACTCAATACACTAGATGCATGCTGGATAGCGGTCGATGTGTGGAGTAATAGTAGTAGATGCAGAAAGTATCGGTCTACTTGTCTCAGACGTGATGCCTATATGTATGATCATTGCCTTAGATATCGTCATGACTTTGCGCGGTTCTATCTATTGCTCGACAGTAATTTGTTCACCCACCGGATTATTTCCTATTTTGAGAGAAGCCTCTAGTGAACACTATGGCCCCCGGGTCTACTTCACACCATATTTTCAGCCATACAATTTTACTTCGTTGCACTTTCCGCCTTCAGATCTCACTTTGCAATCAATCTTGAAGGAATTGACAAGCCCTTTATAGCGTTCGGTGCAAGCTCTTTTGTGTTTGTGCAGGTACTCTTTACTTGGTGCGATTCACCTACTGGATTGATACCTTGGTTCTCAAACTGAGGGAAATACTTACTGCTCCTATGCTGCACCGCCCTTTCCTCTTCAAGGGAAAAACTAACTCAAGCTCAAGAGCCCACAGAAGGATTTTCTGGTGCCGTTGCCGGGGAGGATCAAGTCAAGAACTCATCCAAGTAAGTGTCGCAAACACATCTCTTGCATTTACTTTTTTTGCCTCTCGTTTTCCTCTCCCCCACTTCTGAAAAACAAAAAATTACAAAAATATTTGCCTTTTTCGATTGCCTTTTTCGTTCGCCCGTTTCTCTCGTTTGTGTGCTTGTTTGCTTGCTGAAGTCACCAAGACTGAAAATACCAAACTTTGTGACTTCTTGAATACTAATAATAATGATTTTATTAGTACTCTGATTGCTCCCGCCACTATTGTGGAATCATACGAAATCAATGCTGCTTTGCTGAATCTTGTTATGAAAGAGCAATTCTCCGGCCTTCCTAGTGAAGATGCTGCATCCCATCTTAATACCTTCATTGAGCTTTGCGATATGCAAAAGAAGAAATATGTGGATAATGATGTGACTAAATTTAAGCTTTTTCCTTTCTCGTTGCGAGATCAAGCAAAAACTTGGTTTTCGTCTTCGCCCAAAAATAGTATTGGTCCTTGGAATAAGTGCAAAGATGCTTACATATCCAAGTATTTTCCGCCGGCTAAGATTATCTCTCTCCGTAATGATATTATGAATTTTAAGCAACTTGAACATGAACATGTTGCACAATCTTGGGTGAGAATGAAATTGATGCTTAGAAATTGTCTCGCTCGTGGCTTGAGTCTTTGGATGATCATACAAATCTTCTACGTTGGCTTGAATTTCGCTTCTAGAAATATCTTGGACTCCGCCTTAGGTGGATCGTTCATGGAAATCACGTTAGGAGAAGCCACAAAACTCCTATACAATATCATGACGAACTACTCTCAGTGGCACAGTAAAAGGTCACCTACTAGTAATAAGGTAAACGCTATAGAAGAAATTAACTCGTTGAGTGCTAAGATGGATGAGTTAATGAATTTGGTTGCTACTAGAAGTGCTACTTTAGATCCTAATGAAATGCCCTTGTCTTCCTTGATTGAGAGTAGCAACGCTAGCTCGGACGTTAATTTTGTTGGTAGGAATAATTTTGGCAACAACAATGATTTTAGAGGAAACTACGTTCCTAGGCCTTGTCCTAGTAACCCCTCTAATAACTTTGGCAACTCCTACAACAATACTCATGGAAATTACAATAGATTACCCTGTGATCTAGAGAGTGATATCAAAGAGTTTATCAACTCACAAAAGATTTTCAATGCGTCCATAGAGGAAAAACTACTCAAAATTGACGATTTGGCTAGGAGCATTGATAGAATGTCTAGTAATATTGATGCTTTGAAATTTAGATGTTCTCCTCCCAGGATCAATATGGATTAAACTTTGAAAGCTATGCGTGTTTCCATGAGTGAGAGCAAAGAAAGAACCACCCAAATTCGTGCTAGACATGAATAGCTTAAAAGGGAGTGTTCTCGTGATAAGAATCACGAAGATCTTAAAGTGCTTGGTGTGACTCCCATTGAATCTTTGTTTTCTTGTGTCAAACCTAATGATGATGGGGCTGGATATGAAATCACTTTGGGTGAAAAACGCCCCAATGATTCGGAGTCCATCTATCATGATGCTAAAAGCATTGAAAGTGGATTAGATATTAAAACCTTGAGTAGAAATGAAACTACTACTTTGGATTTCAAGGAATTGAATTATGATAGTTGCTCCTTGATTGAATGCATTTCCTTTATGCAATCCATGCTAAACTCTCCACACGCTTATAGCCAAAACAGGGCCTTTACCGATCATATCGTGGATGTTATGATAAACTCTCTTGAAGAGAAACTTGAATAGGAAGTTTCTATCCCTAGAAAGCTTCATTATGACTGGGAACCTACTATCAAAATCAAACTCAAAAACTATGAATACAATGCTTTGTGTGATTTTGGTGCTAGTGTTTCCGCGATTCCAAAGTCTTTATGTGATGTTCTCGGTTTTAATGAGATTGAGGAGTGTTCTCTTAATTTGCATCTTGCGGATTCTACTGTCAAGAAACCCATGGGAAGGATCAATGATGTTCTTATTATTGCAAATAGGAACTATGTACCCGTGGATTTCATTGTGCTTGACATTGATTGCAATCCTACATGCCCTATCATTCTTGGTAGACCTTTCCAAAGGACTATCGGTGCTATCATCGATATGAATGAAGGGAATATTAGATTTCAATTTCCTTTAAAGAAGGGCATGGAGCATTTTCCTAGAAAGAAAATAAGATTGCCTTATGAATCCATGATGAGGGCTACTTATAGTTTGAGCACCAAAGATGATGATACGTGATTCTATCGCCTTATGCCTAGCTAAGGGCGTTAAACAATAGCGCTTGTTGGGAGGCAACCCAATGAATTTATCTTTTTTATTTCTGCTTTGTTGCGTACACACCATCATAATTCTTTTATGATTGTGTTTTTTGTGTTTATTTTTGTGTTTGAGCCAAGAAAAACCTTTATGACTAGGCTTGGTGATGGTTGTTTTATCCTGCTGGAAAAAGATAGAAACTTTTCGCTCACGAGATTATTTTTCATGTTTATGAAGAAAGAGATTTTGAGTTGATTCTTTTTTCTGCTGGTTGATATAGCTTTTTCTCAGGCAGTCATAATTGTTTAGAATTTTTTAGGAACCACAAGTATACAAAGTATACAGATTGCTACAGACTGGTCTATTTTTGACAGATTCTCTTTTTCTTGAGTTGGTTGCTTGTTTTGATGAAACTATCGATAGTATCGGGGGGTACTAGCCATGGAGAAGTAAGAATACAGTAATCTAACACCAATTTAAATAGAAATCAAGTTTTCTACAGTACCTAAAGAGGTGGTAGTTTCTTTTCTTGTGCTAATGATATCAGGAGTTTCTGTTGTGAAGCTTTCATGTTTTCGGTGATGTTCTCATGGACAAAGGGATAAAGAGTGGAAAGAGCTTAAGATTGGGGATTCCCAAGTCATACCAAGCCAACTTCAAGGAAACCAAAAAGCCTAAGCTTGGGGATGCCCCGGGAAGGCATCCCCTCTTTCGTCTTCAATCCATCGGTAACATTACTTGGAGCTATATTTTTATTCACCACATGATATGTGTTTTCGTTGGAGCGTCTCATATCGTAGGAGTCTTTTATTTTTGTTGTGTCATAATCATCCTTGCTGCACACCTTTTGAGAGAGACATGCACTCATCGTGAATTTGCTTGAATGCTCATCGTGCTTCACTTATATCGTTTGAGCTAGATAATTTTGCTCTATGTGCTTCACTTAGATCTGTTACAGCACGGCAGTGCTTGACTTGGCAGTTGGTTTGTGCTATGAAAGTAGTCCCAAAGGTGATAGGTACCCAAAGAGGATACAAAAACTTCCATGTTCATGTGCATTGAGTAGAAAGAGAAGTCTGATTCCTCTCAATTAGTTTTGAGACGTGGATTTGGTAGTATTAAGAGTTATGTTAGTAAGGTGTTGTGAATCTAGAAATACTAGCGTTGAAGTTAGTGATTCCCGTAACATGCACATATGGTGAACCTCTATGTTAGGAAGTCAGAACATAATTAATCTATTGATTGTCATCCTTTGTGTTGCGGTCGGGATCGCGCGTTCGTTAACACCTACCAACCCTTCCCCTAGGAGTATGTGTTTAGCACTTTGTTTCGATTACTAATAAAAACTTCCGCAATAAGTATGTGAGTTCCTCATGACTAATGTGAGTCCATGGTATAGATGCACTTTCACATTCCACCATTGCTTGCCTCTCTAGTACCATGCAATGTTCGTCGGTGCACAAACCGACCATATGCCTTCCTCAAAACAGCCACCATACCTACCTACTATGGCATTTTCATAGCCATTCCGAGCTATATTGCCATGCAACTCCCACCGTTCCGTCTCATGACTTGTGTTGTCACTCTCATATTGCCATTGCATGATCGTAAGATAGCTAGCGAGATGTTTCAATGACATACGCCAAGCTAGATCGTTGCACATCCCGGTACACTACTGGAGGCATTTCCTATAGAGTGATCATTGTTCTAAGCTTTGAGCTGTGAGTAAATAAAAGTGTGATGATCATCATTATTAGAGCAGTGTCCCATGTGAGGAAATAAAAAAAAAGAGGCCAAAGAGACCAAATGAAAAAAGAGAGAAAAAGAGAGAAGGGACAATGCTACTATCTTTTTCCACACTTGTGCTTCATAAGAGCACCATGTTCTTCATGATTGAGAGCCTCTTGTTTTGTCACCACCATATGCTAGTGGGAATTTTCATTATATAACTTGGCTTGTATATTCCAATTATGGGCTTCCTCAAATTGCCCTAGGTCTTCGTGAGCAAGCAAGTTGGATGCACACCCACTAGTTCTCCTTTTGAGCTTTCACATACTTATAGCTCTAGTGCATCCTTTGTATGGCAATCCCTACTCATTCACATTTATATCTATTAATGGGCGTCTCCATAGCCCCTTGATACACCGAGTCAATGTGACCATCTCCTCCTTTTTGTCTCACAACCACCACCACACTCTATTCCACCTATAGTGCTATATCCATGGCTCACGCTCATGTATTGCGTGATAGTTGAAAAAAGTTTGAGAAAGTAACAGTGCGAAAACAATTACTTGGCCAATACCGGGTTTGTGCATGATTTAGATTCGTTGTGTGGGGATGATGGAGCATAGCCAGACTATATGATTTTGTAGGGATAACTTTCTTTGGCCTTGTTGTTTCGAAAGTTCATGATTACCTTGCTAGTTTTCTTGAAGTATTATTGTTTTCATGTCAATAGCAAACTATTGTTTTGAATCTTATGCTAGGTAGTATTCCACATAAAGAAGTTACAAAGGACAACTATGCTAGGTAGCATTCCACATCAAAAATTGAGTCGTTTTCACTTCCCTACTCGAGGACGAGCAGGAGTTAAGCTTGGGGATGCTTGATACGTCTCCAACGTATCTACAATTTTTGATGGTTCCATGTTATTATCTTGTCAAACTTTGGATGTTTTGTATGCCTTTTATATCTTTTTTGGGACTAACTTATTAACTCACTACCAAGTGCCAGTTCCTGTTTTTTCCGTGTTTTTGACCCTTTTCGGAGGAGGATTTTAAACGGTGTCCAAACGGAATAAAAATTCCGTAAAGATTTTTTCCGGAACAGATGATACGCACGAGACTTGAGAACCAGGGTAGGGGACACCAGGGGACACCACAAGCACCCTAGGCGTGGCCAGGGGGGCCCGCACCTAGCAGGCTTGTGGGGCCCCTGTGGCTCGTCTGCCCTACCTCTTTCGCCTATAAATTTAGAAAAATTCCAAAACTACGTGAGAGATCCACGAAAATAATTTTTCGCCGCCGCAAGATTCTGTCTCCGCAAGTTCCGATCTGGGGCATGTTCTGATGCCCTGCCGGAGGGGGGATTTGGATACGGAGGGCTTCTTCATCAACACCATGACTTCTTCGATGATGCGTGAGTAGTTCACCATAGACCTTCGGGTCCATAGCCAGTAGCTAGATGGCTTATTCTCTCTCCTGGATCTTCAATACAAAGTTCTCCATGATCTTCATGGTGATATTTCCGATGTAATCTTCTTTGCGGTGTGTTTGTCGAGATCCGATGAATTGTGGATTTATGATCAGATTATCAATGAATCTTATTTGAGTTTCTTCTGATCACTTTTATGCATGATTTCATATCCTTGTAATTCTCTTCGAGTTGTGGGTTTTGTTTGACCAACTTGATCTATGATTCTTGCAATGGGAGAAGTGCTTCGTTTGGGTTCATACCGTGCGGTGACCTCACCAGTGACAGAAGGGGTAGCGAGGCACGCATCGTGTTGTTGCCATCAACGGTAAAAATATGGGGTTTTCATCATTGGTTTGAGTTTATCCCTATAAATCATGTCATCTTGCTTAAAGCGTTACTCTGTTCGTCATGAACTCAATACACTAGATGCATGCTGGATAGTGGTCGATGTGTGGAGTAATAGTAGTAGATGTAGAAAGTATCGGTCTACTTGTGTCGGACGTGATGCCTATATGTATGATCATTGCCTTAG